>NW_027506937.1:0-252500 GCF_052324685.1 Brachyhypopomus gauderio | reverse complement strand
AGTTACATTGTGTTGTTAAAATGTTCCCTTTATTTTTTGAGCAGTGTATATTAGAATACTTCCATACATGTTTTTTATATTAGTATTCTAACCTTACTTAGCCAAAAGATACAGTTTTATTGTTTTAAACAAGTTTGTCATGACATTTTTAATGCCTGAATTGTCAGAGAGATTGATAGAGTGGAGTTCAGTTTGTGAATATATGTGAGAAATGTGGAACTGATACTGGTACTGACCAATATCTCTTACCATTATGTTAATAATGTTCAACAGACCAAAGCTATGTTCGAAATGGCATACTACATACTGTATACTGCATACTGCACTCAGTATATACCGTATACTGCATAATGGTCATCATAGTAGTATGTGGCATACTGTCCAGGATGGGATAAACCATACTACTGGGTCACATGAAGGTATAAGGAACAGGAGTTTAATGTTAACACAAATCACCCATGTAGACAGCTAAGAATAGCCTGCCACACATTCAGTTCTATGGGTATCCACATGCTAAATACCAGTAGCCCATAAAATAACTGATATTCAGGGGGAGGTGTGACACAGTGGGGGCTGTGACACAGTGGGGGGTGTGACACAGTGGGGGTGCGACACAGGGGGAGGTGCGACACAGTGGGGGGTGTGACACAGTGGGGGTGCGACACAGTGGGGGGTGCGACACAGTGGGGGGTGTAACACAGTGGGGGGTGCGACACAGTGTGGGGTGTGACACAGGGGGAGGTGTGACACAGTGGGGGGTGTGACACAGGGGGAGGTGTGTGAATGTGTTCATTTGGTGTCTTTTTATTTATGATTAGCTGATTTCCCAGTGTTCACCAGCAGATGGGTTCTCCTCTCTGAGTCGTGGTCCTCTTGAGCAGCGGTCACCAACCACCGGGTTGTGGACCGGTAACGGTCTGTGGGTCATTTGGTACCGGGACACACACAATTTTTTTATCGATGATCAGTGTCTGAGTGATGTTTTATTTTGAAAATAAAAAAATTTGGGATTCTCTTCCCTATTACATCCGTCGGTGCGTCTGAGTTTTATTTTTATGTGCTTTATATTTGTTTTTATGCCAGTCGTATCATTTACGTCGTATTTACCCCCCACACTTTAAAGACAGGTCTGTGAAAATATTGTCTGACGACTGGGAACAACGTACATTTTGTCATTCGATATATAAAACGGGCGGTACATGCCGGTTTCCCCTCCAGCCTCTATCAGCTGGCGGAGTTCTGCAAAGAGGAGTTGACAAAAATCCCAAAAAGTAGATTTGAGACACTCGTTTGTGTTTACAGAAGACGTTTGGTTGAAGTAATGGCTGTGAAAGGAGATGCCACAATGTACTATCTAAAAAAGTTCACATACTTTTCCACTTGGCAGGTTTTCAGTTTTTTGAGAGAGAAATTACTTTTGTTCAATAAATTATGAACACAGTAACACGCAGCGGCCGCTCCGAGTCCGACAAATGGTGCTTTTGTTTAGAAAGAAGTTTAGAAGGCGAGAGCCATCTCTGACAGTCTCTGTGTGGGGGTAGGAGCAGGTAACCAAGACGACGACCTTCTGGGAGAAATTTGTTTGGGCGCCAATGCAGATAAGCAGAATGAAGAATTTACCAAGGAGCTCGTCCTTGAGTGTTTGGGCACACAAACTCCTCTTAAGTCAGCGGTCTCCCAACTGTGTTACTGTTTGTCGCTACTTCCAGTTTTTTTCCACTGTTAAGTGCAAGGGAACACCAGTGCTCATGTTCTACCCCCGCCAGACCCTGCTACAGTGGAGAAATCACTCAGAAAAGCTCCAAGATGAAGTTCTGCAGACGCTACAAGAGCTCAGCCTGCTACGAGACCCAGGCCCGCAGACCGCGGCGTTGCCTGATGGCGGAGCCCGGCGGAAGTCTCATCGCAAGCGGTGCAATCGAAAGCGGAAGCGCGGTAAGAGAGCCGGGATCCGCGCGAGGCTAAAGGCTAACCCCAGCCGCCCGGCTGTACCGTCGCTGTTCCTCGCACACGTTTGCTCCCTACACACCGAACTGGAGCACATTCGGCTCCAGCGGACGACCCGGCGTGAGTTCAGAGACTGCTGTGTTTTAGTCTTCGTGGAGTCGCGGCTGAGCGACGACGTCCCGGACAGCGCCGTTCAGCTAGCGGGGCTCACCGCCTTCAGAGCGGATAGGAGCGCGGCCCCGTGCGGGAAGACCCGCGATGGTGGAGGCGTGTGTGTTTACATCAACACGGAGTGGTGCAGCGACGCTGTGGCTGTGGCCAGACACTGCTCTCCGCTGGTGGAGTTCCTGATAGTCAGATGTAGACCTTTTTATTTACCACGAGAACTCTCCTCCGTGCTGATAGCCGCCGTGTACACGCCACCCAGCGCTGGTGCTGATGCTGAGGAGACACTAGGCGAACTGTACGGAGCCATCAGCGACCTGCAACACAAACACCCAGACGGACTGTTCATTATCGCCGGAGATTTCAACCATGCAAATCTCAAGTCAGTCCTCCCTCAATTCCATCAACATGTGGACTTTGCAACGAGAGGAGTGAACACACTGGATCTTGTCTACACAAACATCCCCAGCGCGTACCGGGCGGAGCAGCGCTCCCACCTCGCGTTCTCGGACCGCATGTGTGTGTGGCTCACTCCAGCCTACACACCGCTCGCCAGACGCTCCAGACCAGTTCAGAAGCAGGTGAGAACCTGGCCGGCAGGAGCCGTCTCTGCCCTTCAGGACTGTTTTGAGCGCACTGTGTGGGACATGTTCAGGGAGGCTGCAACTGAGGGCGACACAGTTAACCTGGAGGAGTACACAGCATCAGTCACTGGCTACATCAGCAAGTGCATTGATGATGTTACAGTCTCCAGGACCATCACTATACACCCAAACCAGAAGCCGTGGATGACTGCTGAGGTACGTGCGCTGCTAAGGACACGCGACTCAGCCTTCAGAGCAGGTGACAAGGCGGCCCTGAGGACAGCAAGGGGCAAATTGTCACGAGCCATCAGAGAGTCAAAGCGCGCACATGCCCAGAGAATCCACAGCCACTTCAAAGACACTGGTGACACACGGCCCATGTGGCAGGGCATCCAGGCAATCACCAACTACAGGACAACACCACCATCCTGTGACGGTGATGCCTCCCTCCCTGATGCCCTGAATGACTTCTATGCACGGTTCGAGGCACAAAACGACACGTCGGCAAGGAAGACCACGCCCAAGCCAGACGAACAGGTGTTGTGTCTGTCTGCAGTGGATGTGAGGAGAACTCTGCGCAGAGTCAACCCACGAAAAGCTGCAGGACCAGACAACATCCCCGGCAGGGTGCTCAGGGAATGTGCAGAACAACTGACGGACGTTCTCACGGACATCTTCAACATCTCCCTGAGCAGCTCCACTGTCCCAACGTGCCTCAAGACCACCACCATCGTCCCCGTGCCACAGAAGTCCACAGTGTCCTGCCTCAACGACTACCGTCCCGTTGCACTCACCCCCATCATCATGAAGTGCTTCGAGAGGCTAGTCATGAGGAACATCAAGACCCAGCTGCCCCCTTCAATAGACCCCCTGCAGTTTGCAGATCGTCCCAACCGCTCCAAGGACGATGCCATCACCACCACCCTTCATCTCTCCCTCACCCACCTGGAGAAGGACACCTACGCCAGAATGCTGTTCATAGACTTCAGTTCAGCATTCAACACCATCGTCCCACGGAAACTCATTGGGAAACTAAGCCTACTGGGCTTAACCACACCCCTCTGTAACTGGATCCTGGACTTCCTGACTGGGAGACCCCAGTCAGTCCGGATCGGGAACAGCACCTCCAGCACCATCACACTGAACACCGGGGTCCCCCAGGGCTGTGTTCTGAGTCCTCTACTGTTCACCCTGCTGACTCATGACTGTGTAGCAAAACACAGTTCAAACCACATCATTAAGTTTGCTGATGATACAACAGTGGTGGGTCTCATTAGCAAAGGTGACGAGTCAGCGTACAGAGAGGAGGTGCAGCGGCTGAAAGACTGGTGTAAAGACAACAACCTTCACCTGAACGTGGACAAGTCCAACGAAATGGTTGTTGACTTCAGGAGAGCACGTCACTCTCACTCTCCACTCAACATCGACGGGTCCTCTGTGGAGATCGTCAAGAGCACCAAGTTCCTTGGTGTCCACTTAGTGGAGAACCTCACCTGGACCCTGAACACCAGCAGAACACCAGCCAACACCAGTTCTACAGCCAAGAAAGCCCAGTAGTAGTAGTAGATGTAAAAAAGGCGCAGAGTGTAGTGTTAAAAGTGCGAGGTGAAGGTCTCGTGGAGTGTTATCAACGAGGTGTTAATGAGTACACAGCTTTTGGAAAGAAGCTGATTTTCAAACAGTTTGTCCGTGTGTGTGTGTGCTGGTCCACAGATGGCAGCATCTTGAAGAGAGAGTGTCCCAAGTGTGAGTGTGCAGCTGCAGTTTGCTGGAACGGATAGTGTCCATGTTGGAGAAATCAGGCCCACAATTTATTATGGAATCAAAACGTGGAGCCAGTAGTCAGTCTTGCACTACTGTAGTATTTAGTTCTGTAACACACGGTGGTCACTGCCTGCAGCCAGAGCTTAACATGGACTGGATCCTGCCAGAACAAGACATGGTACCTCTGATATTTGGAGTACTAACATTTGTTACTGCTGAACTGAACATGGTCTGTCATCCAAATATATTGTTAAACATCTGTTCTGGGGTCTGCGTCCAGTGAGGAGCTGTGTTGTTGTGTTAATAACATGATGCCGTCACCTGTTAAGCATCTAGAGACAATTAAAGTCGTAATTGGCGCTACAGAATCATTAATGGCCCAACAGATTTATTTATACGTAAACGTTACAAAAGCAAGCAGCGTCACAGCATTAATGAGATAATGTATACTGATCTATACATAAAGAAAAGATCAGAATTTATGCAAACTGAAGAGTCACCAGAATGCAAAACGAGCTCATTGAGGCACATATCATGAGTACCGTGTTTACTGTTATTTATTATTCACCAGTTTAACCAAGTTGTCCCAGGTGATGAATAGCTATAAGAGTTACTTGTTTCTTGTTGTGACCAAAGTTATATTTTAGTATATCTAACTGTGGTTCAATTTAATCTCTACAACAACCATACTGTATCAGAGTTCTATTGTATTGTTGTGTTTTAAAGATTAAATTGCAAATGACAATAATTTTGTAAGTTAATCATTTATTGCTGATTACAACTTAAAGTGGTGATAAGGTCTTAAACATTTTTGGAAGGTCTTTAAAAAGTCTTAGAAGGGTATTGAATTTAATTTCAGTATTTCTGCATATACACTGTTGTATCTCACTTATATTAGTAAACAACCGACTCGTTACCTTCCGCAATTTTTCTCTGCTCTGAATGCCTTGTAGCGGGACTATAGTTGTCTTGTAGTCCCGCTCCATAGTATTATCCCTTCATTGTACAGTGTAATTCCTATCTGCATTCTGTGTTTCAGTCTAGCATTTCGTTGTCTTCTTTTTAATAAATATTCATTATCTTGCATTTGCGTCACCCCTGCCTTTGACAAGCGTTACACTGCTGTCCAGTAGATGAAGCTGTGTGTGACTTTAAGGTATGAAATGTACACTACTGTTTTGGTTTAACTAATGTTTTCCCATATTTATGATTATCTTGAAATATATGTTAGAAAGATTAGAATTTCACAGTGAAACAATATAAATAAAACATTGATACACAACCATACCAACTCCACACAGTCACACACATATTCACCACACAGACACACACATACATCTCTCTAATACCCACTCCACATACACACATACACCACACAGACACACACATACATCTCTCTAATACCCACTACACATACACACATATACACCACACAGACACACACATGCATACATCTCTCTCATACACACCCTACAGTAACAGTTTTGCAGTAAAGGTTATATTTTACTGTATTAGGGACATTGCTGTAAATTATGGCCTAACCCAAAAAACAATTACCGAAATTTAAACATAATTAGCTATGGTGCCATATGTGTAAAATACACATATACAAAAAAAGCCACACAAGGGGGAAAAACAGGATACAAAACTGAACAGTCTTGTTATGTGTAATCTAAACGGTCTTCAGCAGTTGGCCACATGTTTTCGTCCACATCACATCTGATGTTGGCCCTTGCCATGGACCTGGGATAGAAAAGCTTGGTATGCCTTATTCACCCCTGGCAGTCTTCAGCTGAAATGTCTCTGCAGCCGGGATCCATTGCATCCAGGAGGGACATTTGGTCATGGGGCCGATGATCATACGTGTTCCTCTGTGATTCCTCTGGGGGTTGTTGTGGGAGTATAGGGTACGTGGCCCTACCCTATCCAGTACCTGTACAAACGGAGCAGGAGCTTGGTTCACATGGCTGGCAGTAAGTCAGACTGGTTCCCTGTTGGAGTTGGACTCTGCCCTTTGTCACTGATTCTGTTCATAACTTTTATGTACAGAATTTCTCTGTGTAGCCAAGTGGCGGAGGGGGTTCAGTTTGGCTCTGTCTTAGAGATAAGATACGGAGCGCGGTCATCTGGGAGAGACTAGGAGTAGAATCACTGCTCCTCCATGTAGAGAGGAACCAGTTGATGTGGTTTGGGCATTTGGTCCAGATGCCACTTGGGCATGTCCAGCTAGGAGGAGACCCCCCCCCCCCAAGACCCAGGACAAGCTGGAGAGATTATATTCCTCCTGGGAACGCCTCTGTATCCCCCATAAGAGCTAGAAGAGGTGGCTGAGGGGAGGGAAACCTGGGCCTCTTTGATTAGGTTACTGCCCTCACGACCCAAACCCGGATAAGCGGATGAAAATGGATGGATGGATGGATGGATGGATAGATGGATGGATAGATGGATGGATGGATACCAAAAACTAGTACCGGGTCCTAAAGCCCTGCAGCTACCCCACAATCCACAATTAGGTGCTTCCGTTACATAAATATTTACTTTAAAATGTTTTGTTGCACTCCAATGTAATGAGTAAATATAAAACCTGAAATTGAGTTAGTGGACGATTCCCTGATTCAAGTACTTGATAGTAAACTGGCGCCATCTGGTGGAGCAATAATAGTTTTTCAGCTCCTTTATTTCTTTACAAAAGCTCCTCCTCCCTGTACACACCTGCCTATTTGAGGAAGTAAATCTGAGTGACACACGGGTCTTTATTAATTCTGCGTTCATGTGAGTTATAAATATTATGAGAACCTCTTAACTCTGGTATTTACTTCTTTCTGCCTTATTTCTGAAAGGAGTCTAAACTCCCTCAGCTGGATAAAGGACTACAGTGACTGATTCTCTTCTGTGCTACTGTGTTTATTACAGAAGATCTAAAAGTGAAAGTGAAGTTTGTACAGAAGGAGACATTACAGAGAAACAGCACAGCAGCTGTTGGAGGAAATGGCTGCTACAAACCCTCTGTCAGAAGAAGAGTTTTCATGTCCTGTGTGCTGTGACATCTTCAGGGATCCTGTTGTACTGTCATGTAGCCACAGTGTGTGTAAAACCTGTCTGCAGCAGTTCTGGGAAACCAAGGGATCTCAAGAATGTCCAGTTTGTAGGAGAAGATCTTCAAGAGATGATCCTCCCTGTAATCGTGCACTAAAGAACCTGTGTGAGTCTTTTCTAGAAAGCAGGAGTCAGAGATCTTCAGCAGGGTCTGAGGTGCTCTGCAGTCTGCACAATGAGAAACTCAAACTCTTCTGTCTGGAGGACCAACAGCCTGTGTGTTTGGTGTGTCAGACTGCAAAGGCACATAAAACTCACGACTGCTGTCCAGTAGAAGAAGCTGTGTGTGACTTTAAGGTATGAAATGTACACTAATGTTTAACTGTAATGTTTGTCCAGTGTTTACAATTATCTTGAAATATATGTTAGACAGGTTAGATTAAATGAGTCAGATGATGAGATTTCAGACAACTAAATCAGACCTTCATTCACCGTGAAACTTAATATAAATAAAAATATTGATATACAACCTGCTATGATATATCAAACATCTCAATTTGATATGAAAGGATGAAAAGGAATCATAGTAAACATGCCATTGTGTTCAGTCGTTATAATCTCTGTGATCTCCAGCACATCTATACAGATACAGTGATGAGTCCTGTAAGACTCACACTGTCCTCTACTAAACCCGTATTTTACAGAACAAACTCAAGACCTCACTGGAGTCTCTACAGCAGCATCTGAAGGTCTTAGAGGAACATAAACAAGCTTGTGAGAAAACAGCAGCACACATTAAGGTGAAAGGTCACTCTGAGTTCTGAATGGTGCTGTGATCACTGTCCACGTACACCATAATGAAACACACACATTTGGATAGTTTATATTTCCTCATCATCTCCCATTCCAGTATCAGGCCCATCACACAGAGAGACAGATAAAGGAGGAGTTTGAGAAGATCCACCAGTTTCTAAGAGATGAAGAAGCAGCAAGAATAGCTGCACTGAAGGAGGAAGAGGAGCAGAAGAGTCACATGATGAGGAGGAAGATTGAGGAGATGAGTGGAGAAATAGCATCTCTTTCAGATCAAATCAGAAACACAGAGAAGAAGATGGAAGCTGAGAACATCCCGTTCTTACTAGTAAGAATCACTCAGTCTGTCTGTCTCTCACTTAAACACACAAATGCACACAAAAAAGTAAAATGTTGTGACATTTGTTTTAGTTTGTGTGTGTGTGTGTGTGTGTGTGTGTGTGTGTGTGTGTGTGTGTGTGTGTGTGTGTGTGTGTGTGTGTGTGTGTGTGTGTGTGTGTAAGGGTCTTTAGACACATTGATTTTATTAACATATAATGAAAAGGCATATTTGACCCTCATAAAGAAAATGACAAAAATTGTATTTCATTTTCTGTGTTTTTCCCTCTGTTTCCTTCTCAGAATGTGTCGTCCACATTGAAACAGTAAGTGATTATTATTTCTGTTTGATATATTGTGTTACACATTTTGTTTGTTATTCTGATACATTCAGATCTTCAGTATGTGGTCTGTGTTATTTCAGAAACATGATATATGAAGAAGGTATTTAGGAATAAAAAATATATATTGATATTGACAATGTCCAAACATTTCAAAGACATATTGATGGATTTAATTAAAGATATTTCACATGTTACTTTTAATGTTAAATACTTTGAATAAGATAAATAATAATCTATTATATATTTTAATAATATAATGGCTTTATACATTTCCAGTGTTGATCACACCCCAAAGGAACATGAGAAGGTGTCAGGAACTTTGATCAATGTAGCAAAACATCTTTCCAACCTGAAGTTCAGAGTCTGGGAGAGAATGCAGAAGATTCTCCAGTACTGTGAGTTTTGGTGTTCTTTGATTAATTAGAGTAATTCTGTTCTCCTCACAATTAGAACTCTATAGAGAGAGAGAAACATTAACATTGTGTGTTTGGTACATGAACTATTCCAGTATTAAAGGCTGTATTAGTATAAACAGTGAGGGGGACGACCAGTTGACTGCTGGTCTGAGGAGAGACAGTCAGTCCATGAGGAGATCTACACCACCCACTCTCCACCTCTACACCACCCACTCTCCACCTCTACACACCACCCACTCTCCACCTCTACACACCACCCACTCTCCACCTCTACACACCACCCACTCTTCCCTCTACACACCACCCACTCTCCACCTCTACACATCACCCACTCTCCACCTCTACACCACCCACTTTCCACCTCTACACACCACCCACTCTCCACCTCTACACCACCCACTCTCCACCTCTACACACCACCCACTCTCCACCTCTACACACCACCCACACTCCACCTCTACACACCACCCACTCTCCACCTCTACACACCACCCACTCTCCACCTCTACACACCACCCACTCTCCACCTCTACACACCACCCACTCTTCCCTCTACACACCACCCACTCTCCACCTCTACACATCACCCACTCTCCACCTCTACACCACCCACTTTCCACCTCTACACACCACCCACTCTCCACCTCTACACCACCCACTCTCCACCTCTACACACCACCCACTCTCCACCTCTACACACCACCCACACTCCACCTCTACACACCACCCACTCTCCACCTCTACACACCACCCACTCTCCACCTCTACACACCACCCACTCTCCCCCTCTACACACCACCCACTCTCCCCTCTACACACCACCCACTCTCCCCTCTACACCACCCACTCTCCACCTCTACACACCACCCACTCTCCACCTCTACACCACCCACTCTCCACCTCTACACACCCCCCACTCTCCCCTCTACACACCACCCACTCTCCACCTCTACACCACCCACTCTCCCCCTCTACACATCACCCACTCTCCACCTCTACACATCACCCACTCTCCACCTCTACACACCACCCACTCTCCACCTCTACACCACCCACTCTCCCCCTCTACACATCACCCACTCTCCACCTCTACACCACCCACTCTCCCCCTCTACACATCACCCACTCTCCACCTCTACACACCACCCACTCTCCACCTCTACACACCACCCACTCTCCACACCACCCACTCTCCACCTCTACACACCACCCACTCTCCACCTCTACACACCACCCACTCTCCACCTCTACACCACCCACTCTCCCCCTCTACACACCACCCACTCTCCACCTCTACACCACCCACTCTCCCCCTCTACACATCACCCACTCTCCACCTCTACACACCACCCACTCTCCACCTCTACACCACCCACTCTCCCCCTCTACACATCACCCACTCTCCACCTCTACACATCACCCACTCTCCACCTCTACACACCACCCACTCTCCACCTCTACACACCACCCACTCTCCACACCACCCACTCTCCACCTCTACACATCACCCACTCTCCACCTCTACACCACCCACTCTCCCCCTCTACACATCACCCACTCTCCACCTCTACACATCACCCACTCTCCACCTCTACACACCACCCACTCTCCACACCACCCACTCTCCACCTCTACACATCACCCACTCTCCACCTCTACACACCACCCACTCTCCACCTCTACACCACCCACTCTCCCCTCTACACACCACCCACTCTCCACCTCTACACACCACCCACTCTCCCCCTCTACACCACCCACTCTCCCCCTCTACACATCACCCACTCTCCACCTCTACACACCACCCACTCTCCCCTCTACACACCACCCACTCTCCACCTCTACACACCACCCACTCTCCACCTCTACACCACCCACTCTCCACCTCTACACACCACCCACTCTCCACCTCTACACACCACCCACTCTCCACCTCTACACCACCCACTCTCCACCTCTACACACCACCCACTCTCCACCTCTACACCACCCACTCTCCACCTCTACACACCACCCACTCTCCACCTCTACACCACCCACTCTCCACCTCTACACACCACCCACTCTCCACCTCTACACCACCCACTCTCCCCCTCTACACACCACCCACTCTCCACCTCGACACACCACCCACTCTCCCCTCTACACACCACCCACTCTCCCCTCTACACACCACCCACTCTCCACCTCTACACCACCCACTCTCCACCTCTACACACCACCCACTCTCCACCTCTACACCACCCACTCTCCACCTCTACACACCACCCACTCTCCACCTCTACACCACCCACTCTCCCCCTCTACACACCACCCACTCTCCACCTCGACACACCACCCACTCTCCCCCTCTACACACCACCCACTCTCCACCTCTACACACCACCCACTCTCCACCTCTACACACCACCCACTCTCCACCTCTACACCACCCACTCACCACCTCTACACACCACCCACTCTCCCCTCTACACACCACCCACTCTCCACCTCTACACCACCCACTCTCCACCTCTACACACCACCCACTCTCCACCTCTACACACCACCCACTCTCCACCTCTACACACCACCACAAAACAAAACGGTTGTTTATTCCAGGCTGTACATGCGATGAAATAAACTTAAACCAAAACTTTCAAACCATGGTTATTGTAAGAAAAAATTTTAAAGGTTTAAAAATTTTAACCTTTTTTTTTTTTTTTTATTTAAAGGTGAATTTAAAGGCTAATAACTTAATGCATCAACTTAAATGTTTTTCAGGGAGACTGTGGGAAAGCAGGAGTAAGGAGGCCTCAGTGGCCTTGAGGAGAACAGAAGGGGCCTATTCAGTGCAGGATGTGTAGCAAGCAGTTTTTAGATAACCAGACACACAGGCTGGGAGAAGAGGAGCAGGTGAATTTCCATGGAGAGCAGCCAGGATTGGGGAGTTATCGAAACTTAACAAATCGAAGAAGAAAATCCCAACATTAGGTCGTTCCAAATATATGATGCAACACAAACCGTAACGCTAAACACGGTAATAAAACTGTGTTGCTACCAGTATTCTCAACTACTCGCTTCTCCCCCGAAGTCAACATGAGCTTCCCGCCCCATCACCACTTGGCGCTTAAAGAGACAGTGACCTAATTACTTCACATAAACAAATGGAGACTGTTGACATTTATATTTACATAAGTACAAATATCACCTTTGTCATCTTAATAAACAGCAATAAAACAGCAATATATACACATTTGCACCTCTTCATAAAAAAGTTAATTACCTAAATACTCACAATGCAAAGAAGGTCCTTATGTTTTGTCTCCTACCCCCCTTTAGTGGGGGAACTGTAACAGTATCCACTAATGAGGACACACACACACACTTCAGTACACAGACACTAATAATACACACATGCAGTGTGACACTCAGTGTAACAGTAGCACTGCACTAGTTAAGTGTCACATGTGATACTCAAATAATGAATCCACGACATGTAGAAATATATTAATGAATAAAACAGACACAATTTCAAGCGTCAAAACCACAAGCACACAAGTACTGCAGGGGTGTGTGGTGAACACACAACATCACCATCACTTCCCTCTTATCAACCTACTGCAGCATTTCACTCAGAGTAAAGGGCCTGCAGTCTGTAGATGTGACCTCATCACATAAACACATGAAGAACATGATGATTCATTCTGTTCTCTCTCCTCAGACCCTGTTACTCTGGACCCCAACACTGCACATCCACACCTCCACCTGTCTGATGATCTCACTACTGTAGAAGAGAGACCACAGAAATCACTGCTTCCTGATAATCCAGAGAGATTTGATGAGTGGGTGTGTGTCCTGGGCTCTGAGGGCTTTAACTCAGGGACACACTGCTGGGATGTTGATGTTGGAGACAGCGATGACTGGGAACTGGGTATAATTAGAGAGTCTGAATGTAGAAAGGTTGATAGTTACTGGAGTTCAGCGTGGCGTGTGTGCTACACCAAAATCATTGGTCAATACTGGACACGCTGCCCAGGACAGACAGATAACCTCCTCACACCTACAGAGAAAGTGCAGAGGGTCAGAGTTCAGCTGGACTGGGACAGGGGGAAAGTGACATTCACTGATCTTCTAACCAGTTCACACCTGCGCACTATAACACACACTTTTACTGACACTGTTTTCCCATTATTCTGCAGTTCCTCTCCTGTGAGGATCTTACCAGCAAAGATATCATAACTGTGGAACAGCAAAATTAATGTTGCCTTGACTTAATCTGCATACATGTAATAATGAACATTACAGTTGTGATCAAATTTATTCAACCCCCACTGAAATAAAGTGTTTTGGCCAGTTTGACATTGATTTTGATCATTTCAGTCATCTTATTTACAATTATATCAAAGAGGCACTTATAAATTAGACAAACATAACATAATATTTATGATGGAATAACCACAAATGTCTTTACTGTGCTCACATCATTATCAGTTTTATTCAACCCCCTAGTGACATAATTTTTTGTACTTAGTACAACATCCTTTTCCAGTTATGACAGCTTTCAAGCGTGAAGCATAGCTTGACACAAGTGTCTTGCAGCGACCTATGGGTATCTTAGCCCATTCTTCATGGGCAAAAGCCTCCAGTTCAGTCACATTCTTAGGCTTACGCACTGCAACTGCCTTCTTTAGGTCCCACCAGAGGTTCTCAATTGGATTTAAGTCTGGTGATTGCGATGGCCACTCTAGAATGTTCCAGCCTTTCATGTTCAACCATGCTCTAGTGGACTTGGATGTGTGCTTCGGATCATTGTCCTGTTGGAAGGTCCAACGTCTCCCAAGCCGCAGGTTTGTGACTGACTCCATCACATTTTCCTCCAAGATCTCCTGGTACTGAAGGGAATTCATGGTACCCTGCACACGTTGAAGCTTTCCTGTACCATTAGAAGCAAAACAGCCCCAAAGCATAATTGACCCCCCGCCATGCTTCACAGTAGGCAAGGTGTTCTTTTGTTCATAAGCCTGGTTCTTCCTTCTCCAAACATAGCGCTGGTCCATTGTCCCAAACAGTTCTAATTTAGTTTCATCTGACCACAGTACACTGTCCCAAAACCTTTGTGGCTTGTCCACATGACTTTTGGCATACTGCAGTCGACTTTTCTTGTTCTTTGGAGTCAGCAAGGGGGTGCGTCTGGGCGTTCTGGCATGGAGGTCTTCGTTATGCAGTGCGCGCCTTATTGTCTGAGCTGAAACTTCAGTGCCCACATCTGACAGGTCTTTTTTCAGTTCCTTAGCAGTCACGCGGGGATTTTTCTCCACATTACGCTTCAGGTAGCGCACAGCAGTCGCGGTCAGGATCTTCTTTCTGCCACGACCAGGTAACGTTTCCACTGTGCCCTTTAACTTGAACTTGCGAATGATACTTCCGATAGTGTCTCTTGGAATATTTAACAACTTCGCAATCTTTTTATATCCATTGCCATTCTTGTGAAGAGCAATAACCTCTTCTCTTGTCTTCTGGGACCATTCTCTTGCCTTCACCATGCTTGGAAACACACCAGTAGATGTCTAGAAGGAGCTGAGTATCACAGTCCTTTTAAATCTGCCTAATTGGTGCTTATCATGCTTGATTGCTGCTCGTTGACATCCACAGATGTTTTCAATACCTGATGGAAAACACTGGAATGAACCTCTGTTCTTAGGAGTGGTAGTCGTAAAGGGGTTGAATAATTGTGTCAATGAAGAAATCACAAAAAGGCCATTTAATACTTTATGACAAAAAAATTGATGCTATCTTAGTTGCATTTAGTTCTTTAACAAGTCCTTGTAAGATTTCATTATGAACACAATTACAAATGTGCACTGAATTCCATAAAACCCTTCGCAGCATTGGGGGTTGAATAAATTTGATCACAACTGTATATAATATATATATGTACTGCTCAAAAAATAAAAGGAATACTAAAATAACATCCTAGATCTCAATTAATAAAATATTCCAGTTGAAAATCTTTATTTATTACATAGTGGAATGCGATGAGAACAAAATAACATAAAATGATCAATGTAAATCAGTATTATTATCCCATGGAGGTCTGGATTTGGAATCATACTCAATGTCAAAGTGGAAAATCAAATGACTTTCAACTTCAGTGGAAATTCCTCTAGACAAGATCAAATGAGTCTCAGTAGTGTGTGTGGCCTCCACGTGCTTGTATGACCTCCCTACAACACCTGGGCATGCTCCTGATGACGGGATGTTCTCCTGAGGAATCTCCTCCCAGACATGGATTAAAGAGTCATTCAACTCCTGGACAGTTTGTGGTGCAATGTGGCGTTGGTGGATGATGTCCCAGATGTGCTCGATTGCCTTCATCATGCAGGAACTGCTGACACACTTCAGCCACATGAGACCTAGCATTGTCATGCATCAGAAGGAACCCAGGGCCCACTGCACCAGCATATGGTCTCACAATGGGTCTGAGGATCTCATCCTGGTACCTAATGGCAGTCAGGGTACCTCTGGCTAGCACATGGAGGTCTGTGCGGCCCTCCAAAGAAATGCCTCCCCACACCGTTACTGACCCACTGCCAATCCGGTCATGCTGGAGGATGTTGCAGACAGCAGAACATTCTCCACAGTGTCTCCAGACTCTATCATGTGCTCAGTGTGAACCTGCTCTCATCTGTGAAGAGCACAGGGCGCCAATGGTGAATCTGCCAGTCTTGGTGTTCTCTGGCAAATGACAATCGCCCTGCACGGTGTTGGGCTGTAAGCACAAGCCCCACATGTGGACGTCAGGCCCTCATACCACCCTCATGGAGTCTTCCTGACAGTTTGAGCAGAAACATGGATATTGGTGGCCTGCTGGAGGTCATTTTGCAGGGCTCTGGCACTGCTCCTCCTGTTCCTCCATACACAAAGGAGGAGTTAGCGGTCCTGCTGCTGGGTTGTTGCCCTCCTACGGCCCCCTCCACGTCTCCTGGTATCTGCTCCATGCTCTGGACACTGTGCTGACAGACACAGCAAACCTTCTTGCCACAGCTCACATTGATGTGCCATCCTGGATGAGCTGCACTACCTGAGCAACTTCTGTGGATTGTACACACCACCTCATGCTCCCTCTATGGTGAGAGAACTGACAAAATGCCAAAGTGACCAAAACATCAGCCAGAAAGAATGAGAACAGAGAAAAGGTCTGTGGTCTCCACCTGCAGAACCTCCTTTATAGGGGGTGTCTTGCTATTTGCCTCTCATTTCTACCTGTTTTCAGTTCCATTTGCACAACAGCAGGTGAAATTTATTCACAATCAGTGTTGCTTCCTAAATGAACAAGTTGGTTTCACAGAAGTGTGATTAATTTGGAGTTACATTGTGTTGTTAAAATGTTCCCTTTATTTTTTGAGCAGTGTATATTAGAATACTTCAATAAATGTTTTTTATATTAATATCCTCACCTTACTTAGCCACAAGATGCAGTTTTATTGTTTTAAACAACAGTTTGTCAGGACATTTTTAATGCCTGAATTGTCAGACAGGGCCCATATTTATCAAACTTCTTAGATTGGAATTTTGGACTTAAGTGCTGAAAAATTCTTAGATTTGCTCCTACTCACAGAGTTAAGTGTAAGTGCCAGTTATCAAAACTCTCAAGTATAAGAATCACTCTTACTCTCCCGAAAAGTTAAGACTGCTCCAGAGGACTCTTAAGATGTTAAGAGTTGCCACCAGGGGGCTGAGAAGGCACTGAGAAAACAGAGACGCGTGCGAACCTTCATTTTAGGTACACATTTCAGTTTTATAGATATATAAATATGCACAATGCACAAATATGCACAATAATTAGGCATCAAGATAAGCATGGGTTTAATTTTTTTTCTTCCTTTCATTTTTTTCGTGCAAGAGTGTAATATTCATGCTGCGATTTTCATACTTTAATTTTAAGCTTTGACGTCTGACTCGTCAGTTATTGTATGTCATTTGGGAGTGAGTCCTCTGCCAGACCTCCTTCAGACGCCCACTTTTCCTCCGGCCATTCATGACTGGAGGAATGGCCGGAGGAAGAGGGATATAATAATTATTATATCTATATATCTATATATATAATGTTGCAGTCATAATTTTTGTGAAATAACCGTATATTTACGTAGTTAATAAATAATAAATAAAATATTTCATATCTACCTTTAAGTATGTGACATGCACTGGTATGTATAATTTTCCCTTCTTTCTTTTGTTATTCATATATTTTCTCAGATTTATTTTGGATACTGCATACATTCTAACTGAATCACATTCAGGCGGAGGACCACCGGGCAAGCCTATTAGTGTAGTTGGTGATTTGGTGCAGCGTCTCATGGGGGGAGACACTGTGGTGATCTGTGGAGTGGAGGGGGGTCGGGATCCTGCATTAATGAAATTCTAAAACATATCTCAAAGACAAAGTTTTTATCATTTATTTAGATGTGCACACAAACACTGTGATGCTAATTGTCACTTCAAAATTATTGCATCCATCAGTAATAAAGAAGCTGCTCGTGCTCCCGACCCTGCTGGCTTGAGCGCAGATTCTCCATCTGCCCCTCCCTCTCTGACAGCGCTTCCAAACACCTCCAGTCATGAATGGCCGGAGGAAGAGTGAGCGTCTGAAGGACGTCTGGCAGAGGACTCACTCCCAAATGACATATAAGAACTGACAAGGCAGAAGTCAAAGTCAGAGATGATGTCCAGGTGGCACAAGTCCTGTTTCAAAGAGTTGGTTCAGGCCGCTTTCAGTGAATATCCGAGTGTCATGGATTGACCCAGGCCATTTGGGTACAACATCTAATATGTTGTATTCTGCATCAAACACAACTTGAGTGTTGATGCTGTGGTACCTCTTTCTGTTCACATAAACATCCTCATTAATGCTGGGAGCAATGATCTTTATGTGAGTGCCATCAATTGCACCTACAACTCCTGGAAATCCAGCTATCTGCATAAACTGGGTTTGTTTCTGTTGGATGACACGGGGTGTTGTTGGAAACTCAATAAAATGAGTCACAATGTGTGGCGCTGTAAGTGCCATAATTGTTTGCATGACGACTCGGCTAATTGTTGGTTGGGATGGTCCCAAATCATCAGCACTACACTGCTGCATTTTCCTGTAGCAAGAAAACGAAGCATCAGCACTTTTAATTCAGCTGGGATGGCGTTGCTGCGTGTAGTTGAAGGTGAGATGACATCTCTCACCAAGTCAGTGACAATGATGATTCCTGCTCTGTCCAGTCTATATCGTTTGATTAATTGAAAGTCATCAAACATTTCCAAAACATTCTTCCTCTCTTGGAAGGTTCACACGCGTCTCTGTCTTCTCAGTGCCATCTCAGCCCCCTGGTGGCAACTGATGGTTTCACAGACACTGAGAAGCTGTTGAAATGACACTCAACTGCATGACCTGATCACAGTAACGAGGAAGAAGCAGCACCTTTGATATGTGGCTTCAGTGTGTTTGCATACATTTGTCTATTTCAGCCTCTTTATGTATCACATGGAAACTGTTCACAGTGACTTTATTAACCAGATAGTAAAATGTCACATCCCCAATCCCCAGAACAGTTACTTTCTTTCCTCCAGTGAAATTAAACTTGTTTTTGAAATCATTGTCCTGAATAATAAATAAAACATTTTTTTACATTTCTGTCCCACATCTTGTCTGTAAGCATTGTTTCCTGAACATAAGGAAGTGGTGATACACAAAGTGAACGGTGGGTAAAGATTCCTCTAGGATACACGGGTGTCTCACACAGAACACACATTACAGCACATTTGGAAATACGAGTTACACTTTTTTTGGTTTTGAGTCAAATAATCCCAGATCTTTCTAAAGGGTTAGATTGAAATATTAACTAATTTAAATGTTCTTTTGGTGTTACTCTCTCAGTAACAAATATGATATATTACACAATATCTAATGGTTTCTCTGTGTGTACATTTGCACATTCTTAGATCATCCATAGAGGTTTCTCTTTTGGCCTTGGTACAGATTTACTGTAATTGGCTTTATGAGACTTTTTCTCTCCTTATTCTCAAATGCAGCTCTAGTTCAAAGCCTTTTTTACATCTTGACATATATGCATATGAGCTGGTGACATCACACCTCATCATGTGATGTCACCACGATGAGAGCTGTTGGGGATTTGAAAATTCTTCTCCATTCAACAATAAACACCTCATCAGGTAAGACTGTGTCCTTAGTTTACTAATTCTTTTATGTAGTTCATCAGTTAATAACCAGAAATTTATTTAACCATTTTTTATTTACTGCTATCTGTTTTTGCTGTATTTGCAATGTTTTTTTTTTGCATGTTAAATGTTTGTAATCAGAGTGAACACATACAGTGTCTGGTGTGTATGTCTGCAGATTAGATCACTACAGCCCCTCTGATATTTCAGCACTCAGGACTCCAACTCAGTACTAGTGTGAGTTTATGGAATTGCCATGGAAACCATCTCTGTGCTTCTCTCTCTACTGTTGGGTAAATATTCACTAATAATCACTAGGCTCAAAACACCTGTTTGCTCTGAACATATTCAGTATGAATTTGTGATTCTTACGCATATTTGATTAATCAAATTATTATCTGGTGGAAAAAAATTATTTTCACAATGTCAAAGTGGTCTGGACACCAATTGTTTTCAGGTTCCAGTGTATGTTTTACAGTTAATTAACATAAATGTTATATTAATATTAATGTTGTTGTAACGTGGGGAAGAGGCACGACGAGGCACGTGTAATGAACAAGGCTGGGCAGGTAGGACACAGATGCAGAATTCGGAGGTTTAATATAAACCACTAACACAAAAGAGTATAATACATACAAAGACCAAAGATGACAAGCAAGATAACACAAAAAGACACAGAGAGCATGAACTAACTGAACAACAACCACTACACACGACTAGAACATTAGACTTAATCCTTTCACTGATAACATACAACGTTCAACGTACAAGCTACAATAACCCACAACCACAGAGACCAAACACAGGACTTAAATGCACTGACTAAACAAGGAACACAACAAGACACACCTGAAAGTGATAACGAGGGGCAGAGAACACGGCAGGGGTGTGAAAATAGTGGCTGTGTTCGAAATAGACTACTACATACTGGATACTGCATACTGGACTCAGTATATACTGGATACTGCATACTGGTCCTCGTAGTAGTATGCAGTACAGTTTCCAGTATGCGACAAAAGCAAAGCATACTACGGGGTCACATGAATGTAACGTTGCATGATGGGATGCAGTACACCACGAAGATAGCTCTGTTCGCATACTGGAATATTTTGCGGAAGTAGTAGGTTATCCGGGTATGTTTCGCGTACTGGAAATTTTCATTTTGGTCACATACTGCGTACGACATACTGATTTGGGGCTCGATCAGTACGCCAGTAGTATGTAGTAGACTATTTCGAACACAGCCAGAGACAACTAGGAAATGTCAAAATAAAAGACACTCAAACACACAGAGAACAAAACAAAAGACAGGGGAGGCAGGACCACATGACGGCACGTTGTGGTGAAAACACACATTTTAATTAACAAAGACGGTGGAGACCAGCACGAGTAGCATTAACATTAAAACACAAACACACAGGCACGAGCTTTAGACAAAGACGATCACG
Organism: Brachyhypopomus gauderio; assembly: GCF_052324685.1. Lineage (NCBI taxonomy): Eukaryota > Metazoa > Chordata > Actinopteri > Gymnotiformes > Hypopomidae > Brachyhypopomus > Brachyhypopomus gauderio. Next base: position 231,459 of record NW_027506937.1, on the reverse strand, counting down.
AGACATTGTGTGAACGCACATTAAATAGATGAAGTATACAATCCCCAGTTGTAACAGTCAGAACTATACACTGATCACTGTTACACACTGATCACGAGACGAGACACAGGTGAGACGGATGAACACGCTCACACACAACCCCACGGAGATACATATACGGTCATAACCAGACGCAGATGACATAAACACACGCCCAAAAGGAGGGGTCTGGAGCTGCTCCGTGACAGTTGCCATTTACTTATGAGAAGAATTTACGTTTTAACCAGTTACACCAGTTACAAGATGAAACTGAATATTTAAGTAGCAATAAATAAATAAATGTAAAGACCATGCTGTTAAGTCGTACTGAGAGGCGGCGGACACAAGTGTGATTGAGGGTTTATTTACAGGAAGGACACTGTCAACATTATCAACCTCTTTTAAACTCACCATGACAACACGGTGGGCATGACGACAGCGATGCATGACGAACAGACTTATAGGACTAACACCAAGACTATAAGATGAAGACAGAACTACCAGAATATAACTTAACACACACAGTGAACACACACAGATGATGTGAACAAGGCAGATACTCTACAGAAGGGATGCACATAGACCAACTAAACACACTAGATATACAACCAGACTAAACCAGGTGCACACAGAAATACAGAAACCAGAACATAGAACAATGAGATCATAACCTTGAGCAGTGATAAATGACCTACACAGACCTCACCAAGATTCATACACTGACCCACAAGACTCAACACTAGAGGTACAAACAAGACAGACAGAACGAGACACAAGGAGCAAAAACAGAGACATGACTGACAGACAGGAGGAGCTAAACTGGAGACACAAACAAGACTGACAGATGTGGGCGGGGCTAGATGTGACATGTAAATAATGTAGTGAATTTAGACTAATAAGATTTTTGCTTCCTCTTGTCATGTTTGGTTTCTACTTTCTCACAACCCACTACAATCCTGCCAAGCTTACAATAAGAGATTTTAAGAGATAGATTTATTTCATTCACTGAAAAGCGAGACTTGTTTTTCTTCATGTATCTAATATTTTATAAATATTTCTTTGAGTGGTAGGATTGAGTAATATAAAACTTTACACTGTGTTATTTAAAAATGTGACTGTAATATAAAACTTTACACTGTACGCTTTATTTAAAAACCTGATTGAGCACATGATTGATCAAACATATTAAAAAATACCCAACATAATTCTCCTCTCATGTGATCTGGTCCATGTGTACCATACAAGTCACATGCTGTGTGTTTCCTGTTCAGCTGAGCTGAAGGTTATGTGCACCCCTGTTCACCCCCCTGTTCACCCTGTTCACCCCCGAGTTCACCCCCCTGTTCGACTCCCAAATTCATCTGTCCACCAAAGTCTTCTGGGGTTGAACATCTTTCAGATGGAAAGGACAGAGGAAATGTTAATAACCTTCATATCTACCCCATTACATCTACCCCGTCACATCTACCCCAGCCCTTCATATCTACCCCGTCACATCTACCCCATTACATCTACCCCAGTCCTTCACATCTACCCCAGCCCTTCATATCTACCCCAGTCCTTCACATCTACCCCATTACATCTACCCCAGTCCTTCACATCTACCCCATTACATCTACCCCAGTCCTTCACATCTACCCCGTCCCATCTACCCCAGTCCTTCACATCTACCCCAGTCCTTCACATCTACCCCATTACATCTACCCCGTTACATCAGCCCTGTCACATCTACCCCAGTCCTTCACATCTACCCCAGTCCTTCACATCTACCCCATTACATCTACCCCAGTCCTTCACATCTACCCCGTCCCATCTACCCCAGTCCTTCATATCTACCCCATTACATCTACCCCGTTACATCAGCCCTGTCACATCTACCCCAGTCCTTCACATCTACCCCAGTCCTTCACATCTACCCCATTACATCTACCCCAGTCCTTCACATCTACCCCGTCCCATCTACCCCAGTCCTTCACATCTACCCCAGTCCTTCACATCTACCCCGTCCCATCTACCCCAGTCCTTCATATCTACCCCATTACATCTACCCCGTTACATCAGCCCTGTCACATCTACCCCAGTCCTTCACATCTACCCCAGTCCTTCACATCTACCCCATTACATCTACCCCAGTCCTTCACATCTACCCCGTCCCATCTACCCCAGTCCTTCACATCTACCCCAGTCCTTCACATCTACCCCGTCCCATCTACCCCAGTCCTTCATATCTACCCCATTACATCTACCCCGTTACATCAGCCCTGTCACATCTACCCCAGTCCTTCACATCTACCCCAGTCCTTCACATCTACCCCTATAGTCTCATTACTGTTACTCAGTGCCATGTAATAATGGTGAATCTGCTCTGTGCTACCACAGTAGTGCCACAGGTATCACAACACATGCCCACAGCACTGGAGAACATTCCTGACAGTTTCTAATCAGACCATAGTAGAACATCACCCCATCACTGAGTCACTAAGAAGAGAAACTTTTCCAGTTTTTTCTGCTGCAGGTGGAAGTCGTCTCAGAACATTCCACATCACAGGATATGAGAATCTGACTCAGTCTGAGGCTCAGACAGCTTGTAGAAGAAACTACACCAACCTTGTCACTGTGTACAGTGAGGAAGACAACAGTGTACTGGCTAATCTGACTGAGGAGGCTGGATTATATGCTGCCTGGATTGGGCTCCACCGCAGTCAGCCCAGTTATAAATGGTCTAATGGTGATGCAGTTACATTCAGAAACTCAACACAAGACTGTGGGACATGGAGCTGCTGTGTTGCTATGAAGGCTGAGGGTTCATGGGAGTGTGATAACTGCATACAGAAAAAGAATTTTATGTGTTATAAACAAGGTAAATACTTACTATAGAGGTTTCAGCAATATTAAATACTATAAGTATTGATGTCATCACCTTTAAGTCTAAACATATAATTAAGGATTGATTTGTTAATTGTTTAATCACTGCAGATTCGTGCCACAGTTATCAGTTAGTGCTTGAGCCAATGTCCTGGTATGAAGCCCAGAGATACTGCAGGGAGAAATACACTGATCTGGTCACCATCAGAGATCAGGACCAAAATGAAGAGGTGAATCTGAATGGGAAGAACAGCACCACCCCCTTCTGGATCGGCCTGCTGTGTGATGACTGGGAGTGGGCTGATGGAGGTCTCTCCACCTACAGGAACTGGAGATCTCGTGTCCCTCAGCCATGTGATTGTGTAAAACTGATGAAGGATGAATGGTCAGCGTGTAATAATCCTGCATCTGCTCTGTGCTACAGCAGTAAGTCATGATGTTACCAACACTAAAATGTTCTCTGCAGTCTAGATCAGTAGAATGAAGAAGTGTCTCTGGTGTTTGTGTCTCTGTCAGCGTCCATCCATGTGAGTGAGGACAGTATGATCTGGGAGAAAGCTCTGGACTACTGTCAGGAAGGTCACAGGTCTGGTCTCCTGCGCATTGAGTCTCACCTCGACCAGAAAGAAGTGGAGTCTGAACTCAGAAGGAATAACGTCTCTGGGCCTGTGTGGGTGGGGCTTAGACAGAGCCGTCTCTTTGGGTTCTGGATTTGGTCCAATGGGATGGTTGTGGGATCTTGGACCAACTGGAAGGGAGGAAGACAGCCAGAACTTCCCCTGTCTCACCAGTGTGGCGCCATAGAAAAACGAGATCAAGGCTACATGTGGATGGACATGAACTGTAGGAATGAACTCAGAGTTTTATGTGAAGTGAAATGATCTGACTGGTGCTCTTCAATAATTGAGGATATTTCACACACATGCCAACACACCACATGTTCCAACTTGTTTCATAATCTACAGTGCTCCAATAACCACCCACCCTGCTTTAATACAGTACACAGAAGATGTGAGTACACCCCGTAATATCACATAGTCAAATGATTAAAAAATGTATCATTTCTTAATAATTGCATTATTTCAAAGTTTGCAAACAGAGATTTTTCTCTTATGTACAATTAAAAAATAAATGATATAGAAAGCTTGCATTAAAAACACTGGCCCCAGTCTAGGAAAAGGAAATACACCTTTGACGACTGCCACACACGTTACAACATGTAAGTATTGAAACAAATTAACAAAAAAAAAAAAACCCACAAAAAGTGGTTTTCCAATTAGCTGAACTGCATAAAAATGTTTATAAAGCAGCACAATGTTCTCAGGTTTGCATGTCTACATGCGTCAAGGCTCCATGGGAAATAATTGCCGGAGGTGTTGAAAAATCAGACTGTAAAACACAAAGACTGAAAAGGAAGACCTGTCCCTAGTTGAAGGTCAGTTGAAACAGTAATCACTGAACAAGCCAGAGACCTTCTAACTGTGACTGTGTAGGCTGTCCTCAAACCATTATGCCACGGACAACGTGCTACATACACAGTCTAGCTCTGGGAAACAGACAGGCTAGTGGGGCTGTCAGTGGAAGCACAGTGTCTGTGACAGCTTAGACAGGGCAAAGGACATTGTGTAAAGTCAATCTGTGTGGACAGCATACAAGACAAAAACCTTTCATTGCCCATCACAACAAATATGCAAGATTAAACTTAGGGAATGGATGGTCCCGCAAGAGAAGCACAGTCCCGCATGGTCCTGACAGAGCAGCACAGTCCCCCATGGTCCTGACAGAGAAGCACAGTCCCACATGGTCCCGACAGAGAAGCACAGTCCCGCATGGTCCCGACAGAGAAGCACAGTCCTGCATGGTCCTGACAGAGAAGCACAGTCCCGCATGGTCCTGACAGAGAAGCCCAGAGCGGGGAGTGGGATGATATGGGGCTGAATGAGCACAGAACGTATTGGGAAGAGGACATTTGAAGGTGAATACCATGAATTCCTCTGGATATTTGAAAATTCTGGCTGACCAGATGACTCCCAGTCACCAGATCCTTCTCAGAAGAGGAATATTCTCACATGATAATAATCCGAAACAGACAAAATCAACACAGAGTTCCCAAAGAAAAAGTGGATATGATGGCGTGTCGGAGCGAGACAGCAGTGCAGCAGAGAGCAGACATGGTGTCTGAAGAACCACACAGTATCTGTCACTAATAACAGCGGTGAATGGTGCACTCACCTGTGCTCTTGCTGAGTCCATACTGTAGGGCCTGTGTTTTTTATTGTAATGTGACCTAAATATGATGATCTGGCATTGACACTGCACAGGGGTTAGTGTTAGTGTTAGAGTTAGGGGTTAGTGTTATGGGTTAGGGTTAGAGTTAGGGGTTAGGGTTAGAGTTAGGGGTTAGTGTTAGAGTTACGGGTTAGTGTTAGAGTTATGATGATCTAACTTTGATACACAGTGGTGCTTCGTTTGTTCTCTACATACTTATGTACATTTGCTTTTCTAACGCAGCCACTGTGTCACTATATTCTGAGCTCATGTTTTCACAACTCCAGTTTTTAATATCTTTCTGTTCTGGATTCCATGTTGAATAGCATTTTATCTTCTATCATTAGCATATTGTTTAATCTACTGTTTTATATGCAAGCTTTGTGTTCTTTGAAAAGGTTACAATTAACAATTAAAAGTAAATTTGAAGTAAAAAAAAAGTAAATCTGAAGTATTTCAATGAAAACTACATTTGCTGTAATGGAGATGCGGATACCCAGGGATCTTCACATCTGGAGCTCCAAAACGTTTTTCTCCAACACCACATCACATCAGCAGCACTTACACATGTAAAACCTCATCAGGTGACTCCACATGTCAGCTTCTAAATTTAAGGATTCACAATGATAAAGTATGTGCATAGTCTCAGCATTTAAAACTGTATAAACCACCACTTTCTGTAAAAAAAAAGATACATTTCAGATTCACAACACAGACTTTAAAAAAGTCATTGGAACTACGGGCCCCCTACTGGTCGCCTCCGTCTACAGCGGCAGTTGTCCTGTTGTTGTTGTGTTCGTCCCTCGGGGGGGCAGAGCCTGTGATCCGTCTCACCTGAGGGTCGTTTGTTTGTCTATACATGTCTTGTCTTTATACCAGTTGACCGCTGGTCATTATATCCTTCATTGGGATCATGTCACGGGTTTTTGGTTTGCGCACTATTTCAATTAAACCATCCATTTTCCCTGAGACTTGGCGTGATCGCTTCCATTTTATTTCGCTCACCCTGCCCATCACAACAGTGAGGAAAATAAGTATTTGAACACCCTGCGACTTTGCAAGTTCTCCCACTTAGAAATCATGGAGGGGTCTGACATTTTCATCTTAGGTGCATCTCCACTGTGAGAGACATCATCTAAAAAAAGTATCCGGAAATCACAATGTATAATTTTTTAATGATTTATTTGTGTCTTACTGCTGTTCAAATACGTATTTTCCTCACTGTAGCCTGTATGCAATAATATTAAATATGCAAAACTGCCAGTAGACTCATTGATATTACTGCCCTCAATAATGTATAATGTTCTTTTACTGCTGCAAGCACACCTATTCTTATGAAATGCTATATCTGCATGTTTTGTTTAACTTGTGTTAATTTTGTTGATATAATGAAGTTTGTATGAACTCTGCAATTACAATAAGTATGTGAGATGACTTTGTGAGATGAAACAAAGTATTGTATTAATACGGTTAATGGACATTTTAACAGAAATTCAAATATTTGTCTGAATCACACAGACCAAAAACACTGGAAAAGAGTGATTCCTAACCTGTTTTTCAACTGAAGTGAAGACATTTTTCAATGCTCCTGTTAACACAATCCTTAATGTGTGTCCTTTATTCAAAAGATGAGAGCGATAAGAGTTTTGCATTTAATTACGTATCAAAGCGATAAAATGAAGCCAGTGGGAAAGAGGAAACTGATGATAAGCAAATAATATGCAAATGTTTCTCCAAGAAACAAGACCTGCTCACAGAGAGAATGTCACGGGGCCGAGGGCCATCAGAGGATTTGCATCATGCAAATCAGACATGAACCCGTCGAACACACTGACATTATTTCTTACATATTTTGTACATCTTTCATATCTTACCTGGTTAAATTCAGCTGTCAAATCCTTTTTTTCTTAAAAAATTCTATAAATTATGCGAACATTTTTCCTTGTCTCACAACCAGAGCATATTCAGTGTAAGTTCTTGTTTTAAGTCTAAAGTGCGTCTCTCAGTGACGTCTGTGGCTGGTGTCTTCTGTTCAGATGTCTTCCACTTCTACACTGATGAAGATTTTATAGTACACAAGGAATAATCCCACCTCATTAGATACATCAAACTCTCTGGCCAACGTATAGGGACTATTATTAGGGAATTTATTAAGGAGTTTTATAGGTGTGTGATTAGCGAATGTAGCCCATCTGATGGTATACACATTTATTAAGGAGTTTTATAGGTGTGTGATTAGTGAATGTAGCCCATCTGATGGTATACACATTTATTAAGGAGTTTTATAGGTGTGTGATTAGTGAATGTAGCCCATCTGATGGTATACACATTTATTAAGGAGTTTTATAGGTATGTGATTAGTGAATGTAGCCCATCTGATGGTATACACATTTATTAAGGAGTTTTATAGGTGTGTGATTAGTGAATGTTGCCCATCTGATGGTATACACATTTATTAAGGAGTTTTATAGGTGTGTGATTAGTGAATGTAGCCCATCTGATGGTATACACATTTATTAAGGAGTTTTATAGGTATGTGATTAGTGAATGTAGCCCATCTGATGGTATACACATTTATTAAGGAGTTTTATAGGTGTGTGATTAGTGAATGTTGCCCATCTGATGGTATACACATTTATTAAGGAGTTTTATAGGTGTGTGATTAGTGAATGTAGCCCATCTGATGGTATACACAATTTTATTAGCCATCTTCTATCCTGTTCATCACAGGTCCTCTGACCACAGGAACGCTGTAATCTGTATATGAATGAGGTGAATTAGGTGGTCCACATGTACACACACACATAGTTGTTGTTGATGCGGTAACAAGGAATAGCAGGTTTTCTGGAGCTTTAGCATGTCTGTGTCAGTATTTAGCATGTCTGTGTCAGTATTCAGCATGTCTGTGTCAGCATGTAGCATGTCTGTGTCAGTATTTAGCATGTCTGTGTCAGCATGTACCATGTCTGTGTCATGTAGCATGTCTGTGTCAGCATGTAGCATGTCTGTGTCAGTATTTAGCATGTCTGTGTCAGCATGTAGCATGTCTGTGTCAGTATTTAGCATGTCTGTGTCAGCATGTAGCATGTCTGTGTCTGTGTCTTGTCTGCCATGCCAAAACTATCCATTGATGAAGAGTTGGAAGATTATCCACTGGGAACATTAGCAAAAGAGCAATCATTTGAGACTACTCACCTTCAAGGTGTTTCCAACAACAAACGTTTCTAATGAAGAGGCCAGCGTGTGTGTAATAGTAGGAAATGATTTGAAGTGGTAAAAAATGGTCAAACAAACAAATATTCTACCAGACGCCGTTTTGATTAACCTTTTCATTATAATGTGGCACTATTTATTTGTACATCATTGTGTCGTGGGCGAGTTGAAGGATACGCCCTCTTATTGACACAGGAACTTACTGTTTTCCTTCGGGACCGTCCTCAGGGCCCGGATCAGTGCATAGCGCTTCGTCTAAGTCGTCTTGTACATCCCACCGGATGAGATTTTTTTTTTTTAAGAATACGTTCAGGTACTCCGTCACCCTGTGTTTTCTTGTGGATCTGAGATAGAGCGTCCGCCTTGGTATTCTTGAAACCGGGTCTGTAAAATATTGTGAACTGGAAGCGAGAAAAGAATAAAGCCCACCTTGCTTGTTGTTGATTTAATACTTATAATATAATTTTATACATTTTGGGATTTGGTCATGTAAAAAATCATAAAATATTTATTTTTTCCGACGATTGAATTCCGCAGTCAACCGGCGAAAAAGTGATGACCCGCGAATTATTTTTCCCATTAATATCTTATAAAGTCCCGTGAAAGAGTGAATTCACAAAAGCTGAAGTGCAAAGTGTCGCAGGATCACTGTAACATAATACAAAAAATAAGTATGAACTAACCTACAACTGAGTGCCAATTAAATATTAAATTAACAGCAACATTAAGATAAAAACTGTACATTCAGATGAAAATATCAACTTAAATGTGCAATCAAAAAGAAAATGTGAGTGTTGGCAGTGCAAACGTGAATCACCTCCTTAGCAACAGTTCTCTGGGTGACAGTACATTCAGTGAACAAATCAGAGAATGAACAAGAGCTTTCAGTTCATGAAAGAATCAGAGAATGACCGAGAGCCCTCAGTACAGTTAACGAATCACTGAACAAATCACTGAGCATGCGCAGTTCCCTCGCAATGACAGTCTCCGCCTCCAGATTCGCGGGTGAATCGGTGATTCACAGACCACACTGCAGTTCCCCTGCCGGCCTGCAGGATCGCTGCTGAACTCAACTACTGAACTGAAAAGGGAACGAATCAGCAGAGGAAGTGATTCGATTCAGTTAGTTCACTCAAATGTTTCGTTCATTTGAACGAATCGTTGGCGAACGACACAACACTAGTGGACCAGTCCATCGGTTTCGTCCGAAGAGAAAGTGTTTGGCGTGCTGGTGAGTCTACAGAACCTGTAGTGTTTGTAAAGATCGCTAAAACCATTAATCTTCCAAAAACGGACCTGTGTGTAAGTGTGTTTATTACTGTTACAGATACTAAGTTGTAAACAGATGAATGAATGTTTAGGACGGTGGCGCGTATTGAAAACGTGAGTGGTGAAGTGGAAACAAACAAATGTTACAAAATGGCGGTAGGCCTCCCTGCATACTGTAACAAATGTGAATTCAATGTTATGGCAAATGGTGAGATGTGGAATGCTTAAACCGGGTAAACAGAGACAGCAAACGTGAGTGTAAATGCAGTGATACTCGCACAGTAGGTCAGCTGAAGTTTTAAAAATGCCGGCAGATAGCTGCCTCTGCTGCTGTGCGCATGCGCGAATGACTGGGTGTTGTGCTGAGGGGACAAAACAGTGAAATAGGGGCAACAATTGTGGACCATGTTTTACATGTAAGTCATGGTCTCACAATGGCTGAAGCTGGTCGTTGGGTGCAGCTGAATATTGGAAGAACAACTGTGTCTTCATACTTTTTCAACTCCTTTATTTCTTTACAAAAGCTCCTCCTCCCTGTACACACCTACCTGTTTGAAGAAGTAAATCTTGGAGTGACACACTAGTCTTTATTAATTCTGTGTTCAGGTGAGTTATAAATATTATGAGAACCTCTTAACGCTGGTATTTACTTCTTTCTGCCTTATTTCTGAAAGGAGTCTAAACTCCCTCAGCTGGATAAAGGACTACAGTGACTGATTCTCTCCTGTGCTACTGTGTTTATTACAGAAGATCTAAAAGTGAAAGTGAAGTTTGTATAGAAGGAGACATTACAGAGAAACAGCACAGCAGCTGTTGGAGGAAATGGCTGCTCTAAACCCTCTGTCAGAAGAAGAGTTTTCATGTCCTGTGTGCTGTGACATCTTCAGGGATCCTGTTATACTGTCATGTAGCCACAGTGTGTGTAAAACCTGTCTGCAGCAGTTCTGGGAAACCAAGGGATCTCAAGAATGTCCAGTTTGTAGGAGAAGATCTTCAAGAGATGATCCTCCCTGTAATCTTGCACTAAAGAACCTGTGTGAGTCTTTTCTAGCGAGCAGGAGTCAGAGATCTTCAGCAGGGTCTGAGGTGCTCTGCAGTCTGCACAATGAGAAACGCAAACTCTTCTGTCTGGAGGACCTACAGCCTGTGTGTGTGGTGTGTCAGATTTCAAAGGCACATAAAACTCATGACTGCCTTCCAGTAGAGGAAGCTGTGTGTCACTTTAAGGTATGAAATGTGCACTAATGCTTTAACTGTAATGTTTTTCCAATGTTTACAATTATATTGAAATATATGTTAGACAGGTTAGATTAAATGAGTCAGATGATGAGATTTCAGACAACTAAATCAGACCTTCATTCGCCGTGAAACTTAATATAGATAAAAATATTGATATACAATCTGCTACGATATATCAAACATCTCCATTTTATATTAAAAGGATGAAAAGGAATCAGTAATCACGCCATTGTGTTCAGTCGTTGTAATCTCCTATACAGATACAGTGATGAATCCTGTAAGACTCACACTGTCCTCTACTAAACCCATATTTACAGAACAAATTCAAGACCACACTGGAGTCTCTACAACAGCATCTGAAGGTCTTGGAGGAAGATAAACAAGTCTGTGAGAAAACAGCAGCACACATTAAGGTGAAAGGTCACTCTGTGTTCTGAATGGTGCTGTGATCACTGTCCACGTACACCATAATGAAACACACACATTTGGACAGTTTATATTTCCTCATCATCTCCCATTCCAGTATCAGGCCCAGCACACAGAGAGGCAGATAAAGGAGGAGTTTGAGAAGATCCACCAGTTTCTAAGAGATGAAGAAGCAGCAAGAATAGCTGCATTGAAGGAGGAAGAGGAGCAGAAGAGCCACATGATGTGGAGGAAGATTATGAAGATGAGTGGAGAAATAGCATCTCTTTCAGATCAAATCAAATACACAGAGAAGGAGATACACAGAGATGAGAACATATCGTTCATACTAGTAAGAATCACTCAGTCTGTCTCTCACTTAGACATACGCTCAAAACATGTTAAATACACCAATGTAGAAGAAAAAGAAAATAAATCACTCTGACCACCATCTTTCACTAACTCTCTCTCTCTCTCTCACACACACACACACACAAATGCACACAAAAAAGTAAAATGTTTTGACGTTTGTTTTTGTGTGTGTGTGTAAGGGTCTTTAGACACATTAATTTTATTATCACATAATGAAAAGGCATATTTGACCCTCGTATAAAGAAAATGTCCCTGTTTCCTTCTCAGAATGTGTCGTCCACATTGAAATTGTAAGTGATCATTATTTCTGTTTGATCTCCATATTGTTACACATTGTGTTTGTGAAATTATTCTGATACATTCAGATCTTCAGTATGTGGTCTGTGTTATTTCAGAAATATGATATATGAAGAAGGTATTTAGAAATAAAAAATATATATTGATATTGACAATGTGCAAACATTTCAAAGACATATTGATGGATTTAATTAAGGATATTTCACATGTTACTTTTAACGTTAAATACTTTGAATAAGATAAAAAATAATCTATTATATTTAATAATATAATATCTTTATACATTTCCAGTGTTGATCACACCCCAAAGGAACATGAGATGGTGTCAGGAGCTCTGATCAATGTAGCAAAACATCTTTCCAACCTGAAGTTCAGAGTCTGGGAGAGAATGCAGAAGATTCTCCAGTACTGTGAGTTTTGGTGTTCTTTGATTAATTAGAGTAATTCTGTTCTCCTCACAATTAGAACTCTATAGAGAGAGAAACATTAACATTGTGTGTTTGGTACATGAACTATTCCAGTATTAAAGGCTGTATTAGTATAAACAGTGAGGGGGACGACCAGTTGACTGCTGGTCTGAGGAGAGACAGTCAGTCCATGAGGAGATCTACACCACCCACTCTCCACCTCTACACACCACCCACTCTCCACCTCTACACGCCACCCACTCTCCACCTCTACACGCCACCCACTCTCCACCTCTACGCCACCCACTCTCCACCTCTACACGCCACCCACTCTCCACCTCTACACGCCACCCACTCTCCACCTCTACACGCCACCCACTCTCCACCTCTACACCACACCACCCACTCTCTCCACCTCTACACACCACCCACTCTCCCTGGGACATCCCCACCTCCACCTGCTCCTCCATCCTGCCTCCTCCTCCATCCTGTAAATAATGAAGATACTAGGGGTCTATAGGAAGACCGGTACCCTGAGTCTGAGCTCCATGAATCTCCATCCCTGAGGGACCAAGCGTGTCAGCTGGGACTCTGCCTTGTCTCTGTGTCTGTCTCTGTCTGTCTCCCTGTCATCATCTTTGTGTCTGTGTATTTTCTTTTCTGTATCCCTGTCACCGTCTTTGTATTTGTCCCTGTCTGCGTCCCTGTCACCGCCTTTGTTTCTGTGTTTGACTCTGTCTTTGGCCCTGTCTCCATCTTTGTATCTGTCCCAGTGTTGTCCTTTGAGTTTTTGTCCCACCCCCTCAAGTGGTGAATGAAGCAACTTTCTTTACTCGTGTCTGCGTTATTCCGATACGTAAAGGAAACTTCCCCAAAGCTCTGTGATGAACAAAACAAAACGGTTGTTTATTCCAGGCTGTACATGCGATGAAATAAACTTAAAACAAAACTTTCAAACCATGGTTAGGTCGTTCCAAATATATGGTGCAGCACAAATCGTAATGCTAAACACGGTAAGAAAACTGTGTTGCTACCAGTATTCTCAAATACTCACTTCTCCCCTAAAGTCAACATGAGCTTCCCGCCCCGTCTCCACTTTGCTCTTAAAGAGACAGTGACCTAATTTCTTCACATAAACAAATGGAGACTGTTGACATTTATATTTACATATATTTACATCACCTCTGGCATCTTAATACTATATTAAACAGCAATATATACACATATGCACCTCTTCATAAAAAAGTTAATCAACAACACATTTACACACAATGCAAAGAAGGTCCTTATGTTTTGTCTCCTACACCACTGGTGTTAGTTACTCTGGGAGTAGCGCCCTTTAGTGGGGGAACTGTAACGGTATCTACCCACTAATGAGGGGACACACACACTTCAGTACACAGACACTAATAATCAGTGTTGGGAACGTTACTGTAAAAAAGTAATTAGTTACTCACTACTTGTTCAAAAAAGTAACCGAGTTAGTAACTGAATTACTTTATAATAAAAGTAACTCGTTACCAGGGAAATGAACTATTTGCATTACAGTTAAAAAAATGTTATATGCCAATGAATAAGGATTTTTTGAAAAAGCAGTTTTCACAGTCATTTGAAATGAGTAGATCATGAAGGTGTTTTAACTTTTGGTATTTATTGCACATCCACAGACCGGTGCAGGATAAAATCCTTTAAAATCCTAAATCTTTGAAAAAATAAAATAAGCAAAAGTAAAACAGTTACACTATATAAAGTGCATTTACATCTATCAAATTAAATTAAATTCTCTCAACCTGAGACAACTGGTTTGTTCACAACCGAAGTAAACTTAACAATAAAACCTCTATTCTTAATTCAATAAATCAAATACCCATTCTGGTAGACATTCAGGAATTTCAAGTATTTTCTTAAATAATGTTTATATCGCCACCTTGAAAATGCTCATTTTTCTTCGGCTTGCTCCTGACTCGCCATTTCTGCCTCTTCTCCGTTTGTGTCGTGTGTCACTGGTGTGCTTTGGCACGAGTGTAAAAACACTGGCTCTGATTGGCTACCATAATGCTGCTTTAGCCAATCGCTTACTGACTTGTTAAGTTAAACAGGTGTTACACCGAGAACTGTGATCTATCGAGATATGTTACTCTTCACTAGCCTGGGCAGCGGTCCGCACGGATTACTGTTAGTATGTCAATATATAGTAACGCACCACTTTTAATGACCAGTAACGTCAATGGCGTTGTAACGACAGGAAAAGTAATTAATTATATTATCCTGTTACTGACAAAATGACACCGTTACCATAACCGCATTATTGGCAACATTGCTAATAATACATGCAGTGTGACAATCAGTGTAACAGTAACACTGCACTAGTTAAGTGTCACATGTGATACTCAAATAATGAATCCAAGACATGTAGAAATATATTAATGAATAAAACAGACACAATTTCAAGTGTCAAAACAACAAGCACACAAGTACTGCAGGGGTGTGTGGTGAACACACAACATCACCATCACTTCCCTCTTATCAACCTACTGCAGCATTTCACTCAGAGTAAAGGGCCTGCAGTCTGTAGATGTGACCTCATCACATAAACACATGAAGAACATGATGATTCATTCTGTTCTCTCTCCTCAGACCCTGTTACTCTGGACCCCAACACTGCACATCCAAACCTCCACCTGTCTGATGATCTCACTACTGTAGAATGCAGATCACAGCAATTACTGCTTCCTGATAATCCAGAGAGATTTGATGAGTGTGTGTGTGTCCTGGGCTCTGAGGGCTTTAAGTCAGGGACACACTGCTGGGATGTTGATGTTGGAGACAGTCATTCATGGGCACTGGGTGTAATTAGAGAGTCTGAATGTAGAAAGGGAGAGAGTATCTGGGATTCAGTGTGGAGTCTGGGCTACAATCCGGGCACTTACTGGATACGCTGCCCAGGACAGACAGATCACTACTTCACACCTACAGAGGAACTGCAGAGGGTCAGAGTTCAGCTGGACTGGGACAGGGGGAAAGTGACATTCACTGATTTTCTAACCAGTTCACACCTGTGCACTATAACACACACTTTTACTCACACTGTTTTCCCTTTATTCTATAATTACAATTACTTCGATAATGAAAGTTCCTCCCCTATGAGGATTTTACCAGTAAAGATATCAGTAACAGTGGAACAGCAAAGTTAGTGTTTGTGTATATATGTATGTATGTGTGTGTGTGTATATATATATATATATATATATATATATATATGTATATATATGTGTGTGTGTGTGTGTGTATATATATGTGTGTGTGTGTATATATGTATATACATATATATTACCCACACACACACTGCTCAAGAGAGTTAAGGGAACACTAAAATAACATCCTAGATCTCAATAGTGGAATATGTTGAGAACAAAATAACATAAAATAATCAATGTAAATCAGTATTATTATCCCATGGAGGTCTGTATTTGGTATACTCAATGTCAAAGTGGAAAATCAAATGACTGATTCAGCGTCAGTGGAAATTCCTCTAGACAAGTTCAAATGAGTCTCAGTAGTGTGTGTGGCCTCCACGTGCCTGTATGACCTCCCTACAACACCTGGACATGCTCCTGATGAGATGGTGGATGTTCTGCTGAGGAATCTCCTCCCAGACCTGGATTAAAGCATCAGTCACCTCCTGGACAGTCTGTGGTGCAACGTGGCGTTGGTGGATGATGTACCAGACGTGCTCGATTGGATTCAGGTCTGGGGAACGGGCAGGTCAGTCCATAACATCAATGCCTTCATCATGCAGGAACTGCTGACACACTTCAGCCACATGAGACCTAGCATTGTCATGCATCAGAAGGAACCCAGGGCCCACTGCACCAGCATATGGTCTCACAATGAGTTTGAGGATCTCATCCTGGTACCTAATGGTAGTCAGGGTACCTCTGGCTAGCACATGGAGGTCTGTGTGGCCCTCCAAAGAAATGCCTCCCCACATCGTTAATGACCCACTGCCAATCCGGTCATGCTGGAGGATGTTGCAGACAGCAGAATGTTCTCTACAGCGTCTCCAGACTCTATCATGTGCTCAGTGTGAACCTGCTCTCATCTGTGAAGAGCACAGGGCACCAATGGTGAATCTGCCAATCTTGGTGTTCTCTGTCAAATGCCAATCACCCTGCATGGTGTTGGGCTGTAAGCACAAGCTCCACTTGTGGACGTCAGGCCCTCATACAACCCTCATGGAGTCTTCCTGACAGTTTGAGCAAAAACATGGATATTGGTGGCCTGCTGGAGGTCATTTTGCAGGGCTCTGGCATTGCTCCTCCTGTTCCTCCTTACACAAAGGAGGAGTTAGTGGTCCTGCTGCTGGGTTGTTGCCCTCCTACGGCCCCCTCCATGTCTACCGGTATCTGCTCCATGCTCTGGACACTGTGCTGACAGACACAGCAAACCTTCTTGCCACAGCTCACATTGATGTGCCATCCTGGATGAGCTGCACTACTTGAGCAACTTCTGTGGATTGTAGACACCACGTCATGCTACCTCTATGGTGAGAGAACTGACAAAATGCCAAAGTGACCAAAACATCAGCCAGAAAGGATGAGAACAGAGAAAAGGTCTGTGGTCTCCACCTGCAGAACCTCCTTTATAGGGGGTGTCTTGCTATTTGCCTCTCATTTCTACCTGTATTCAGTTCCATTTGCACAACAGCAGGTAAAATTTATTCACAATCAGTGTTGCTTCCTAAATGAACAAGTTGGTCTCACAGAAGTATGATTAATTTGGAGTTACATTGTGTTGTTAAAATGTTCCCTTTATTTTTTGAGCAGTGTATATTAGAATATTTCAATACATGTTTTTTTTATATTAGTATCCTAACATTACCTATCCACATGATGCCGTTTTATTGTTTTAAACAAGTTTGTCATGACATTTTTAATGCCTGAATTGTCAGAGAGATTGATAGAGTGGAGTTCACAGTTTGTGAATATATGTAAGAATGTGGAACTGATACTGGTACTGACCAATATCTCTTACCATTATGTTAATAATGTTCAGCAGACCAAAGCTATGTTCGAAATGACACAGGGGGAGGTGTGTGAATGTGTTCATTTGGTGTCTTTTTATTTATGATTAGCTGATTTCCCAGTGTTCACCAGCAGATGGGTTCTCCTCTCTGATTCGTGGTCCTCTTGAGCAGCGGTCACCACCCACCGGGCCTTGGACCGGTAACGGTCGGTGGGTCATTTGGTCCTGGGACACACAGAATTGTTTTTTTTATCGATCAGTGTCTGAGTGATGTTTTATTTTGAAAATAAAAAAAAATTGGGATTCTCTTCCCTATTGCATCCGTCGGTGCGTCTGGTGAGTTTTATTTTTATGTGCTTTTTATTTGTTTTTATGCCAGTCGTATCATTTACGTCTTATTTCGATGATGTGACTGACCTCAAGACCATCACTGTTCGTGCTAGTCAGAAGCCATGGCTGACAGCAGAGGTCCACAGGCTCCTGAAGGCCAGAAATGCTGCCTTCACAGCAGGAGACCAGGAAGGCCTGAAGACAGCTAGGGCCAACTTGTCCCGTGGCATCAGGAAAGCGAAGAGGCAGTACTCCAAGAGGATTTCTCAATGCTTCAGTGACAGCAGAGACACACGGAATCTTTGGCAGGGAATTCCGACCATCACAGGCTACAAACCCCCTCCACAGACCTGTGACAGCACCATCTCTCTGTTAAACGACCTGAACGGATTCTTCACACGATTTGAAATACTCAACAATGCACCTGTCCAAAAATCCAACCCTCCTCCTGGTGACCAGGCGCTGAGGCTGTCTCCGGACACCGTGTGGAGAGCTTTCAGTAGGGTCAATGCTCGGAAAACTCCTGGGCCTGACAACATTCCTGGTCGGGTGCTGAAGAACTGTGCCTGGGAACTCGCAGAGGTCTTTACAGACATCTATAACACCTCTCTGAGTCAGGCGGTGGTTATCCCTGTCCCTAAGAAGGCATCGCCATCCTGCTTCAATGACTACCGTCCGGTTGCACTAACCTTCATCCCCATGAAGTGTTAGTCATGCACCACATCAAGTCTTCCCTCCCCCCCTCTCTGGACCCCTACCAGTTTACATATCGGTCTAATCGCTCGACCGATGATGCCATCTCCACTGCTTTACACTCAGCCCTCACACACCTGGACAGGAAGGACACCTACATCAGAATGCTGTTCCTTGACTTCAGTTGGGCATTTAACACAATCATCCCCCAACAGCTCATTCACAAACTGGACAGTCTGAGGCTGAGCACATCACTGTGCAACTGGCTGCTAGACTTCCTGACCAGAAGACCACAGGCATTGCGGGTTGGCAGTAACTCATCCAACAGCATCACACTGAACACAGGGGCTCCCCAAGGATGTGTGCTGAGCCCCCTTCTGTTCACGCTGCTGACCCATGACTGCACACCAGAGCACCCCTCCAATCTCATCAAGTTTGCGGATGACACGACGGTGGTGGGTCTCATCAGTGACAACGATGAGACACACTACAGGAGCGAGGTGAGACACAACGGTGGTGGGTCTCATCAGTGACAACAATGAGACACACTACAGGAGCGAGGTGAGACACGACGGTGGTGGGTCTCAGTGACAATGATGAGACACACTACAGGAGTGAGGTGAGCCGCCTGGTCTCCTGGTGCAAACACAACAATCTCTCTCTGAACACAGACAAGACCAAGGAGATTGTTGTGGACTTCAGGAGAACTCGCACACAGCACACTCCCCTGTTCATCAACGATACTGCGGTGGAGAGGGTGAGCAGCACCAAGTTCCTGGGTGTGCATGTCACAGAGGACCTCTCCTGGACCACCAACTCTGCATCATTAGCCAGGAAGGCTAATCAGCGGCTCTACTTTCTCCGCAAACTAAGAAGAGCCGGTGCCCCAACCCCCATCATGAACACCTTCTACAGTGGGACCATCGAGAGCATCCTGACCAGCTGTCTCACCGTGTGGTATGGGGCCTGCACAGCATCCTGCTGCAGGACCCTCCAGCGCATCGTGAGCGTAGCTGAAAAGATCGTTGGTACCTCTCTCCCCTCCCTTCTGGAGGTTATTCAGCTCCCACCTCAGGGAGGAGACTGTGGAGTCTCAGGGCTAGAACCACCAGACTGAAGGATAGATACATACACCAGGCTGTGGGACACCTACATACACCAGGCTGTGGGACACCTACATACACCAGGCTGTGGGACACCTACATACACCAGGCTGTGGGACACCTACATACACCAGGCTGTGGGACACCTACATACACCAGGCTGTGAGACAGCTACATACACCAGGCTGTCAATCAATCAATCAATCAATCAAAGTTTATTTGTATAGCGCTTTTAACAACTCAAGTTGTCGCAAAGCAGCTTTACAGGGTTTACAAGGTTAACAATACTATGGGTCCAGAACCCTAATGAGCAAGCCAAAGGCGACAGTGGCGAGGAAAAACTCCCTATGATGGTGGGGAATAGGAAGAAACCTCGGGAGAACCAAGACTCAAAAGGGAACCCATCCTCCATTGGGCGGCCCGTTAACACACAAATACACAAGTCACACATAATTCACACATAATTCACACAATCAGACTAGGTAAAAGGTAGAATTGAAAGTTCTGGGTTTTGATATTGTCACTGTAAATGTCTGTTGATGAATGCCAGGCTTTCATTCCGTGTCGGAGCAGTGATGCTGGTATTGTAGGCTCCGACTGCAGTGTTACTCCCCAGGTGAACCCCGGTATCAGCACATCCACCGGCAGCCAGACCATCCCCCAGGTGCCTGCAGGTGCCTGTATCCAATCGTCTTGGGTAGAGCCATGCAAGAAGATAGATAATACAGACTGAGTGGACATGAATTTAAACCACCGTTGATTTAAATGTACGTAGCTCACGTGCCAGTGATCAGCATGTGGCTCCGGCAGACTAATCTATAGCAGCATAACTAAAGGGAGGGGTTCAGAGGTGACCACAGGCATGAGGGCTCACTGAGACAAGTCATAGTCACAAATAGAGTGATGCCAAGACACAGCTGGATGACAGCATCAACATCTCAGATCACCAGAAATCTCAACGTCTGGGGGCCCCCAAGCCCCTACACCTTACAAGGGGAATTTTAGCTGAAGGCTTGACTAAACAGGTGAGTCTTAAGTCTAGATTTAAAGATTGGAACTGTGTCAGAATCTCGGATTGGAGCTGGAAGGCTATTCCATAATTGAGGGGCTTTAAAAGAGAAAGCTCTGCCTCCGGCTGTAGTTTTACTAATTTTTGGAACTACGAGAAATCCAGCATTTTGGGAGTGCAAAGGGCGAGATGGGTTGTAGTAATCAATGAGTTCACTCAGATATTGTGGGGCAAGACCATTTAACGCCTTATAGGTTAACAGGAGAACTTTAAATTCAATGCGATATTTAATCGGCAGCCAGTGTAGTGCGGCGAGAGTGGGACTAATATGATCGAATTTCCTAGCCTTGGTTAGGACTCTAGCTGCGGCATTTTGTACAAGTTGTAGCTTCTTTATGGACTGTTTAGAGCATCCAATTAGAAGACTATTACAGTAGTCCAATCTCGACGAGACAAAAGCATGAACTAGCTTCTCTGCATCAGCTAATGAAAGTGTCTCAGCTTGGCAATATTACGTAAATGGAAAAAGGCAGCCTTAGTGACATTGCATACATGTGTTTCAAATGAAAGATCAGAATCAATAGTGACACCTAAACTTTTTACAGTAGATTTTGGTGTTACTGAAAAACCATCTAGGGTAAGGGGAATATCAGCCCAATTGCTTCTAACAGCTTTAGGCCCAAGAATCAGTACCTCAGTCTTGTCAGAATTTAGTTTAAGAAAATTAGACGCCATCCAGTTTTTAATATCCTGGACGCAGTTCTCAATCTTGAGAGTTGTGGTGGTATCATCTGGATTAGAAGATATATACAACTGAGTATCATTTGCGTAGCAATGGAAGCTAATACCATGCCTACGAATGATAGTGCCCAGTGGTAGCATATATAATGAGAATAATATGGGGCCCAGTACAGATCCTTGTGGGACACCATACTTTACTTTAGAATGCTCAGAGCATTCGTTATTTACTAGCACAAATTGGTAACGATCTGTCAGGTAGGACCTGAACCAGGAGAGTGCTTGACCTCTTATGCCAATGAGTGTCTCCAGTCTATTAAGTAGAATATTATGATCAATGGTGTCAAAAGCAGCACTGAGGTCTAGCAGTATGAGAAACGAAATGTGTCCTTTATCAGAGGATATTAAGAGATCATTCAGTACTTTAGTTAGTGCTGTTTCAGTGCTGTGATGAGCTCTAAATCCAGACTGAAATAACTCTGACATGTTCTGTCTGTAAGAAGGAAGAGAGTTGTGAAGAAACTACTTTCTCTAAAATTTTGGATATGAATGACAGATTAGAAATTGGCCTATAGTTGGACAGTTCTTGGGGGTTAAGACCAGGTTTTTTAATTAGCGGCTTGATGACTGCAAGTTTAAATGAACTGGGAACGTAGCCCAGGCTCAGAGAATAATTTATTATAGTAAGCAACGGTTCTACATTGCTGTGCAGTAATTCTTTAAGTAGATGGGTTGGTACAGCATCTAGTATGCATGTGGAGGGTTTAGCAGATTTCACCAGTGAAATAAGCTCCTCACGACCAATTGGGGAGAAGGACTCTAACAGGGCATCAGAGCTGACCAGACAGCTGTCAAGGTGCATTGGCATGTTGACAGGCTCTGAGATAGCACTACTAATGTTTTCCCTAATTTTATCAATCTTATCATTAAAGAATTTCATAAAATTGTTACTGCTACACTCTAGTGGAATAAGAGAATTGTTTTGTTCATGACTCCTCGTAAGGCTGGAAACAGTTTTAAAAAGGAGTCCTGAATTGTTTTTATGTTTTTCTATTAAGGCCGATAAGTATAAGGACTTTGCCGTATGGAGGGCATGCTTATATTCAATAAGGCTGCTTTTCCATGATAGTCTATACACTTCTAACTTCATATTTCGCCATTTACGTTCCAGGATCCGCGCGGCTCGTTTGAGGCTACGCGTGTGCTCATTGTACCATGGCGCTATTCTTCTCTCCGTGGCTCTCTTATATCGTAGTGGTGCAACTTTGTCTAAAGCTGTACGAAGGGAAGTCTCGACGTGCTCGGTGAAACGCTCTAGTCCTTCCGGAGCTACAAGTGGATCAGTGTTTGTCAGACCCGGTAAAAAAGCTGTGAGACAGCTACATGCACCAGACTGAAGGACAGCTACATACACCAGGCTGTGAGACAGCTACATACACCAGGCTGTAAGGATGTTGAACTCTCTCCCAGCTCTACCCCCCCTCCCCCTCCTAACTCCAGCACACACTCATACAACATCCTGATCAACACAGTACTGAAACCTAGTAACAGTACTTACAAGAACTGTTATGCACTCACACATCTCATACATGCACTACTGCTCAAACATGGTGTCAATTTTCACTGCTATGCAGATGACACTCAACTTTACATATCATCCAAACCTGATGACAAACTCAGTTTAGGAAAAATTGAGGCCTGTGTAAGAGATATTAAATGCTGGATGTCTCTAAACTTCCTCCAACTTAATGAGGACAAAACAGAAGTCCTCCTTCTGGGCCCTAAGGCCACAAGACATAAAATTCCAGATCTAATGCTTAATCTTGCAGACTATCCCATTACACCTGGCACAGTAGCCAAAAACCTAGGCGTCATACTCGACTCCGACCTATCATTTCATAAATAGGCCTACATAGATAATACTACTAGGATAGCTTTTCTACATCTCTGCAACATTGCCAAGTTAAGAAATGTATTATCACAGGATGATGCAGAAAAACTGGTACACGCCTTTGTTAGCTACAGATTAGACTACTGTAACTCATTACTGTCAGGATGTTCAAATAGGAATCTAAATAAACTTCAAATAGTTCAAAATGCCGCAGCCAGAGTTCTGACTAGAACTAGAAAATTTCATATCAGACCAGTCCTATCAGCCCTGCATTGGCTCCCAGTTAAATTCCATATTGATTTTAAAATTATTTTATTGACTTATAAAGCACTGCACGGGCTTGCTCCTGAATACCTGCAGGAACTTATTTCCTATTATGAACCCCCACGTCCACTAAGATCACAGGGTGCTGGTCTTTTATTAGTTCCACAAATTAATAAGGTAACAGCAGGGGGAAGAGCCTTTTCTTATAAGGCTCCCCAGCTTTGGAACAACCTTCCAAAATGCGTACGGGACTCTGACACAGTCACAATCTTTAAGTCTAGGTTGAAAACCCACTAATTTAGTCTAGCGTTTGATAATTAATATCCCCCTTAGATAAAGGTACAGATCCAGGGGTTCATAGACGAAGGGTTTTATGGTTGACTGGGGTGCTGGTGCTGTCATCCTGTCACTGCTCGTGGTCACTCAAGTTTGTTGACAGTGCAGTGGATGGATGCTATTGTCTCAGAATGCTCCCAAGTCTATGTTACCTTCTGGTTCTGCCTTTTTTAGCTAGGCTGTAATTTAACTTAATGCCGGAGTTGCTACCACACTCCAGAAATGTTTATAGTCTCATCTGTCCTGTATATGTCCTCATACTGAGCTAATTTTCCCTGTTTTATTTTCTCCACATGGCTGCCCGCCTGCTCGTGGAACAATGAGATGAGGAGAGACAAGCGATCCATCCTGGGCCGGCCACCTCCTGCCTAACCGGATATGCCTACACCAAGATGGACATTATCCCTTGCATCGTTTTCCTTTTCTTAATTTCTTTCTGTCTAAATTGTTGTTGTTGTCATGGTGACCGGTGTCGGCCAGAGGAGGATGGGTTCCCCCCCCCCCGAGTCTTGGTTCCTCTCAAGGTTTCTTCCTCATGCAAAAAACTAGGGAGTTTTTCCTTGCCACTGTCGCCTTTGGCTTGCTCACTGGGGGCTAGGACTCGGCACTTGTAAAGCTGCTTTGTGACAACAACTGTTGTGAAAAGCGCTATATAAATAAAATTTGATTTGATTTGATATGATTACTACTCACATTACACTTTCTTACCCTCTTAATACCCCCTACCACTGTATCCTAAAGAACTGCACTAAAATGTTCAATTATCAGCCATAAGTTATTATATTGCACTATTGTTCATACATGTTGCTACACTGGTACTGTTATTCCCTCTTAATCCCCCATCTCATCTTACCACTTCACTACCCTTGTATTGCACTATTGTCCCGTTTCGTGTCTCTTGTCACACACACTCTGTACAGTTATTGTTGTTATTGTCTCACTCTCTTTATTATTTTTAATTTTATTTTTACTTCAGTGTACTTTCGTGTTGTTTTTGTGCTGAAACTTGGGAAGGAGAGTACGTAATTTCAATTCTCTGTAGGCTATGTCCTGTACATATGCAGAATTGACAATAAAAAAACTACTTGACTTGAAATGTATATAATTTGTAACTACTTTACAGAAAATAAGAAAAAATGAACATTGGGCTGTTAAAAAATAGCAGTGTCTGCATTTGTCTTTACAAACTCAAAATATGTACTCCTTTTTAATGATTTAGCATTCCTGTGAATCACTAACCTAAAATTTAGATGACTAACCACAGTTTTTTACAACTGCTTCACATTTGTGTTGCATAGAGTCCACCAACTTCTGGCACATCTCAACTGGTATTTCAGCCCAGGATGCTTTGACTATTTCCCACAATTCATTTGCATTTCTTGGTTTTGCCTCAGAAACGGCATCTTTGATGTCACCCCACAAGTTTTCTATCGGATTTAGGTCCGGGGATTGTGCTGGCCACTCCATAACCTCAATTTTGTTGGATTGGTGTGTTTAGGGCCGTGGTCTTGTTGAAACACCCATTTCAAGGGTATTATCTATTCAGCATAAGGCAACATGACCTGTTCAAGTATTCTGATATATGCAAACTGGTCCATGATCCCTGGTTTGCGGTAAATAGGCCCAGCACCATAGTAAGAGAAACATGCCCATATCATGATGTTTGCCCCACCATGTCTTCAGAGTGTTCTGTGGCTTGAATTGAGTTTGGGGGTCATCTGACAAACTGTCTACAGCCCTTGGACCCATAAAGAACAATTTTACTTTCATCAGTCCACAATACGTTTCTCCATTTCTCTTTGGGCCAGTTGATGTGTTCTTTGGCAAATTGTATCCGCTTCAGTACGTGTCTTTTTTTTAACAGTGGGACTTTGCGGGGACATCTTGTTAATAGATTAGCTTCACACAGACATCTTCTAATTTTCACAGTACTCACAGGTAACTTGAGACTGTCTTTGATCATCCTGGAGCTGATCATTGGCTGAGCCTTTGCCATTTTGGCTATTCTTCGATCATTCGAATGGTAGTGTTGCGTTTTCTTCCACGTCTGTCTGGTTTTGCTCTCCATTTTAAAGCACTGGAGATCATTTTGGCTGCCTATTATTGTCTGCACTTCTTTATAAGTTTTACCCTCTCCAATCACCTTTTTAATCAAAGTTCGCTGCTTTTCTGAACAATGTCTCGAATGACCCATATTTCTCAGGCTTTTAAGGAGAAATGCATGTACAGCATGTGCTGGCTTCACCCTTAAATAAGAGCCACCTGATTCACACCTGTTTCCTCACAGAATGATTGTCCTTACTAATTGAACTCCACGCTGCTATTATTTTGAACACACCCCTTTCAATTAATTATTCAAATACACAGACTCAATATCATGTATATCATGAATGCGGAGTCTGTTGGCTTTCTAAGAATCTACTGCACCAACTGGTAAATTGTTTGTCATGTAGTAATATAATCTATACCAAAAACAGTGATTAATCTGGTTGGTCATATTGGACTGCTATTATTTTGAACACTACTGTATATAGGAAACTTTAGCTGGTGCTTTTTTCCATTAATGAGAAATAGAACCATTTGGAAGAACTTGTTTCATTTATTCAAGAAGTGGTTTATTGTTAGAAAGCCTGAAGCTGATCTTATGATGGTGGTCGTGTCAGTTGACCAGCACAATGTGGTGGTGTTTTTCTTTACAGCTGATTAGATGAGGACGTTCTTTTTTCTCAGTGTCCATTTTTATCTATACATTTCAAAGAGAAGACAACGGATACTCCGCAGGTAGGCAAACATGTGACAGCGTGGTCATGGCGGCACGCGAAATCATGGAGCACGGGTTCTTCATCTGAGACAGTGGACACAGAAGAGAGAGAGAGAGAGAGCCCTCAAGTTCCAGGCCAGGCCTCCACACCTATCTTATGACAAGAAATTCCTCTCTAAAACATTCCAAATGGACTCTTCCACAGGTCAGAACATCCAAATACATCAAATGGAGCATGTCCAGTTGGACATGTTCACTGACCCAGCACTGTGTTGAACCACAAGTATTTAAGATGAGCCACAGGGGTAATAAAATGAACTTTGGACCCTGGTGGAGGAGTGAGAGAAGCAATGGAAGAGAGACGAGTTTTGGTTGCAGTGTCACTCCAGATGACCTCAGATGTGCACGGGTCTGGTGATGCACCGGTGGACAGAGATCAGCAGGTGTCGCCTAAAATCTACGACCTGCTCTTCACAGAGGACAACCACCTCCATCCACCGACAGCAGTAACAAATGACCATGTCCCTTAACACACACACAAACACACACTTTCAGGACACTCCCTGGATGGTCCTCTGCACCTTGAATAATCACATGATGCTTCCAGATGCTGCCTTTGTTCAACATTCACAAAAATGTCCAAAATGTGGAATGAAATGACAACCGTAGTAGGCCTACATCAAATCATCTCAGATAGGGGGGCCTGAGTTTGGACTTTCAGTTTCTACTGGACTTGAGCTTCCTGCCTACTGAATTAATCTTTCTTAAATCATTTATATAAACCATCCATCAAAAAATAAAAAAAGAAATGACAATTTACACTGCTTTTGACTTTAATGTTATTAACAGTATGGCACCATAAAATGTTTATGGCCAGAGCTAGAGCTGCTGTCTTTTAGCAGGTCTTCTAAATTTCCACTTGGCAGTCAGATGATCAATGTTGATGTACTCTCATGATCTGCGAAGGAAACCAGAAAAAGCTTGAAAACTACAATTCCCAAAATCACCTCAGTCAGTCCAATAACAATAGGTTCACTATGATAACACTGTACTGAAGTTACGGGCATCCCAGAGCCCTACTCAAAGGATGTGAAGGTGTATCCAATGGTGATGAGCTTTGGGGCTGGAACAGCCTGCGATCTAACCTCTTGGGTTTGCTGCTCATCTCTGCAGGCTTGGAGCTCTGGCGGTTTCTCCATGGCCATGATCCTCTTGGCTGGGCGGAAGCCTGCGTCAGAGGGGCGAGGGTGGGGGCGAGGAGGCTGCGCCCAACCGGTTTGGTCCTCCCTTGTCTTAGACTGACAAATCAAAAACATTTTCACGACAGGCTGCTTTAATTATACCCCACAGGAACCGATTACAGTAATGACTACAGTTGTAATTACAGCCCTGGTCCAAGCGATCAGCATTCATTATTGCCGTGATCATGATCTTGGAGCCACAGGTATAAGAGCAGCTCTGCTGCGCAGACACAAACCTCCACAGACGTCACCTGGAGGTCGTCTGGAGTCGCAGCCTCTTTACGTACTCGGACGGACGAAGTCCTAGACCACACATAAAACAGCGCAGACAGGTTCAGGCCAGGTTACGAGGATACTATTCAACCAGCTAATTGTGAGCAACTCCTAAAAAAAGTCAAACATTTACTTACTTTTTTAAGGCAGGTCCTGTCGAGAGCCCTCCGGGAGCTACAGACCTCCCCCTCCGTGAACTTCCTCTTCTGAGCTTTGTTAATGGACCTGTCGCTTCCAGCCTTGCGGACGTTGACGCCCTGCGAATGCTCTGCGGACGTCGATGCTGTTGGGCTTCCCGGTTTGGGGAAGCTGTTATCCTTCTGGCTCTCAGTGGAGGAGACCGAGGAGTCCTGCCGAGTGCAATCAGAGAGAGGGTTGGTGAGGACAAGACAACACAGGCTTGCAGATGCTGGAAGGCCCTGAGCCTGTAGTGCTGATCTGGGATCAGGTCTGTATGTTAATTTGGAGATGATTGACACTGACTGCTGTCTGAATTTATCTTAACTGTTATGTCTGCATTGCTCTTCACTGTTGTGTCTGCATCTCTCTTAAATTGTTTACATGTATAGCGTTACTGTGGCTTTGTGACCATAAGCAGTGAGACAAAAAAAAACACTGCTAGATTTTAATAGCCAAAACAAGCAAGTGTGTGAGGGTGAGTGAGACAGAGAACATTATGAACCACATGAGAAATATGTTGCCATCAAAGAGTACAAAGCAACACTTACTGTGCAGCGTCCTGTAGTGTCCCGTTTGTTATCCTCCCTGGGATGTGCGGGATCAGGACCACAGGCAGTCCCTCTCTGTCTGGTCCCCCTGTCCAACTTCCCCTGCTCTGTGAGAAATGGTTGCATAGCGTTACCAACGTCAGCGACTGTAAAAGACGAATTCCTTAACAATCAATGTGTTCAAGAAATGGAACGGCCTCCCGTTACTTTCAGTTTGGGATCTGATCTCCTTTAGCCAAGTGTCCAGACATTCCTCCTGGACATACTCCATACGTGCTAGGTTGAGCTGCAATTCCTGAATCATCTTGTCCTTGTCCTGAAGCACTACAAGCAAAAGATCAAACGCCAGGTGAGGTTTTCTCCCCTTATTTCACATACTAGAGCACACCGCATGAGAGCACAGGTTCAAGAGGTCTAAAGCAGAAGGCGTCTGTGCAACCGACGGCTCCTTATCACGGTGTCAGCACTAGTACTGCGGTACTGTGGGGTGTTTGTGTTAAAGTACTCACGCTGAGACGTCTCCCAGTATTTCCGGAGAAACTGTTGCAACCCGACCTGCCACTGTCAACGACATGGAAAAAGCAATGAGAAAACACGCAGGAAGCCCGTATGAAAGATCACTAGCTCAGTGAGACTGAATGAACGGCACTCACAGTCTTCAGCTGTGCAACGGTCTGCTCTTTACTCCACAGGGCGCCGAGAGCTCTGTCCCTCTCCTCCTCCGCGTCAACTCGCTTTGTTCGGTGCTCCCAGACAGCTTCAGCCAGGGTCTGTACCTTAAGGGGGACGACGGGGTGATCCGACGTGTTAGGTTTAACGCCACCCACTCTGCCTGCCACGTTGATTTTTTTAAACCCTGTGGTTTGGTTACTAACCTCTTTCTGCAGCCGGGCAATGCGGCTGTTGCCCTGAAACATCTCTGATTGGAGATATGAGATGTGATTCTCCTTCTCCAGCAGGTCAGCACGTAAGCTCATCTTATCCCGGTCGTCACACATCTGCGTCTCGAGCCTGTAACCATACAATACAAACTGCTGTGTTGATACTGTGTACAGCCAACTGTTACCATGTTTTCAGTTTGGATCAGGCCTATGTATTATCTGATATATAAGGCCAACAGCATGTTATTAAAAGACAAGGGAACAGTTTGAGCATTGCTGAGTAAGATCGAATAATAAGGGTCTTACCTTAAAAGCTTACTGGACAAAGCCTGATTCTCAGCAGTGATATGGGTGGCTGCTGCCCTCTCTGTCTCCAGCATGGAGACGGTGTTTCTGTACACCAGGTCCTGCTTCGTCAGTTCATTGGAGAGTTCCTTCACCTTCTCCTTAAGTGAATGCTGCTCGTGCTGCATCTGGTCCAGAAGCTCGTCTTTCTTTTTCAAACTCTGCACAAGCCGCTGGATTTCCTGGTCTTTCTCCTCCTCCAAACACTTGCATTTATTTTTATAATGCAGTATTTCCTCATTATCGCCATCAACAAAGGCCGTCTGAAGAAAAACACAGTATCAAAATAGTCAGGGCAAGTTTACCTCTTTTGTAATGCTTATAATGTCAACATTTTCAGTACTCTGATATCATACTATGTATTGCCACACATCAATCAATCAATGAAATTTTATTTATATAGCGCTTTTTACAACAGTTGTTGTCACAAAGCAGTTTTACAAGTCCTAGCCCCCAGGGAGCAAGCCAACATTACTATGTCTTTGTCATGTTCATCAGAGAGTTCATCAGAAAGCACTTACGTATTTGGAAGCTTTCTCAATACTCTGCTCTAAAGCAGTCTGCAACCTGGAGATTGTTTCATCTTCTTCCTGGTAAGCCGCCATGAGCGCCTTATACTCCTTATCCATATACGCAACCTGATTCTCATAATTCTATGAGAAAAATCATTAATAAACACATATAAATGCTATTATAATGTATAATCACACAGACACTCCATCTTGGACTAAACCAGTGATTCTCAATTATTTTCTGTTAAGCCCCCCCTAGAAAGAAGAAAACACTTTGCGCCCCCCCCCCCCCCCCTACCAAAAAACACAAACACACACACACTCCACCACCACCCAGGTCAATACTCTCTGCCGCGACTATAAATTCTGTGGGCGTATAAACCCCATACATGACAAACATGACAAAATGGGATTAAAAATGTGTTTTTATACGCCCACTGTAGTATCATTTATCTATAAAATTGTTATAGGTACACCTTAATAAGGTCCTTATTAACACTGAAGAAATAACAAATTATGTATTTATTATATATATATATATATATATATATATATATATATATATATATATATATATATATATATATATATATTTATTTATTTATTTATTTATTCTGTTATTTTAGTTTGTAACAGAAACAATTGCATCATGAAGTGAAGTGCATCAGTTTGCATGAAATAGGAAAAAAATGAGATCCCTATTTAAACTAGAAACATTTTTGAACTGACTGGCATTTGATACTGAAAATTAAATTAAATAAAATCAATAAATAATAATAAATTCAACTTGATCAGCAACATTAATTCAGGAGCACAATATATTAACACTTTAACCTACAAAACATGCAATACAACAATTTGTGCTGTTTTTTTAATCAAAATGAGTCAGAACTAATGGCTACAATGAGCCAGTTTGGAAGTGCACAGCTTTTCGAAGCGGGGTTTGAAACACCCCTCAAAAACAGTGGAAGAAACATTTACCTGACGAATTTTAATGTTGCTTTCTGTTTCAGGTTTGAAAAGTGCTGGAATTTAGGCTAAAGTACTTGAAAATGCTTGAAATTGTAACTACTTCGTTTCACAACAAATATCTGTCTGACTGAACAGTTCTCTTGTATTACATTAACAAATACGAGCCTCTTGTAATTCCAGGACGAAACATGAGAGAACGTGAAGACGTTAAGATTGGGTGTTTTGGAAATAAACAACAATTAAATAATGTGATAAAAAGCGAATTATTTCGAGTATATGTATAAATATTTAACTTAATTAAGTTTAACATGCTGGGAAATATTGAAATGGACCTTTAAAGTGACACACAAGTGCTTTAATTCCACCTTATAAAGGTGTATGAACCCTGCAAACATGACTTTGTTCATTGCGCTGAGCAGGTGCACGAGCAGACACACGTGTAAATAGGTGACCGAGAAGGCCGTTTTTCATTAGTTAAACTGAAACAATTCGAGAGGTTCAAAACACCCAATCTTAACATCTTCACGTTCTCTCATGTTTCGTCCTGGAATTACAAGAGGCTCATATTTGTTAACGTAATACAAGAGAACTGTTCAGTCAGATAGCTATTTGTTGTGGAACGAAGTAGTTACAATTTCAAGCATTTTCAAGTACTTTAGCCTAAATTCCAGCACTTTTCAAACGTGAAACACATTAAAATTCGTCAGGCAAATGTTCCTTATTTGGAGAGTCCGCCATTCGCAGAGGTTCGCGAGAGGTGGGCGGAGTCGATCGCTACGGTCACTCGAAAGTATAAATAGGCTTAAACCAGGTTACATGCGCGCCCCCCCAGGCACCGCACTGTGCGCGCCCCACTATTTGAGAAGCACTGGACTTAACACAGAGACAGAAACGACCTCGCTATCATATAAATAAAAGAGGTCTAGTAGCATTTTGCATTTATCAGTTTGTCTGATCTTTTTAAACAACTTTTAGCCTATCATATTTTTCTGTTATCAAGCATAAAAAGTTAGCAACTTACCATGATTCTAGATTTAGCCATCGTTAGAGTTAGAGTAGCTAAACCTGCGTGTGCTTCAGATTACGTTTTCCGTTTTTAGCTTCTATAAGGTCCAACCAGCCGTTAAATAGTTAAAGCGTTTTGTTGTTGTGTTTCTATAGAAATGTCGAAATCGAGAAGGCTGTTGCTATGGTTACAGAGAACGCGGAGGCAGTGGGCAAATTATGACGTCACGTCCAATTAAAAAATCGTGAGCGCGGGAAATCACTTTGCACAAGGAAAACTACTATTGCGCGCGCAAAACTACTCGCGCGCGAGGAGAGAGTTGCTTGCGCGAGGAATATTTGTCACACCCTTTCTGCTCGGGATTAATCTCCTGCTCGCGCAGCAGATGTTTGATTTTTTTGACACGTGGGAGGGACCAAGACAGGATTGGCTGCGGCTGTTTTCCCGATGTGAATTGTGATTGGCTGTCAGTAGGGTCTGTTTCATTTTTTCACGATATCAACGCATTTAGGCAGCTGGAAGCTCCAAATACTATGAACTATGGTAAAACAAATGACCAGCTAGCTAGCTAACCTAGCAAGCTAGTTATTTATAAGTCCGACTTTGCACTGTATACATGGCTAGCTAGCTAGCTAGCTAAGTTGGCTATTTGTAGTACACAAAATAAACCTGCCTTAGCAATGGACTTGGCATGTAGCTAGCAAGCCTCCTTAGCTAGGTAGCTAACTAACCATGTATACCAATGGTAATGTCAGAGTTATTTTAACATGCACAAAGAAACATTTGTGGATATGCCAGTTGATGGATAAACTGTAAATTATATTAAAAGATACTTCTTTCACTTTATGCATGATATATATTTTGCTGGCAAGGTCCAGATATCTTTCCAGTCGAGGTTGTTAAAGATGGTGTTCCAATAGATACATATGGATTAAATACAACAGCTTTCTGAAACAGTGAGCATATATGATGATTACTATTGTGTGATGTAGAGAAACATATTTTACATATTTCAAGATTGGTTGGGTCGATGGGTAATAATGTTGGATCATGCCCAGGGCTTAATTTGTAAATCAAACGTTGCCGGAACTCATTGTAACCTGAGCGAGGGGGGGTGTGGCGTTGGCGAACGTAAAATGGACACAGATTAAGTGTTATATCGCCGGTGGTTGGCGCCAGAGCTAGCGAACTAGTAACTCACGCAATGCGTGAGAGTTGGCAACCCAGCGGACAACATTAAATGTTACCGGATCGAGGCAGACAGTTACCGGAACGCACGCTTCAAAATTAAACAGTTCCCGACAGGATCCGGCTCAAATTAAGCCCTGATCATGCCCTGCTGTAATTTTAAATACCATTATCACTCCAGCAGGTGTAGCATTTATAACTAATTCAGCAAAAGGAATTGCAACATTGAATTTAATTAATAAATCTAAATATTTAGTTACTAAATAATTACTAAATTCTTGATTTGTCAGTAGAGAGCCATTTGAGTTAACTAACTGTTGTACCAAGATTATATTGTGAAACCATAGATGGTAAAATAAAGATTTGTTTCTATATACAATGTCTTTGTTGTTCCAATCCTTAGGTAAATAATTATCAAAAATGTTTTGGATTTTTACATTTGCAGGCTGGTCCATTTTTTCATTATATCGTTCAGGCCATACCATATGTGACCTATATTGCTAGAACTCAAACAATGTAAGTGATCAACTCCTAATTTCAAATGCTGTCATGGATTGAGGTTCCTGTGATGTGTTCCAAGTTTGGTTCAAATTGACATGTCGGAGACGCTACTGTATACAAAAACCTCTAAAATTATCAAAACTAATGCTGCAATCCTGTCATGCAGAATACAGAAAAGTAATGAGTCTTGTATGATTAAGACAAATGAGCCAAATAACTTTGTAATGACATATTATAACAAAAACTATACTGCCTGACCAGGAATTAACATTTTATTTCATTAAAATGTCTTCGGCGCTGTAATATCTGTATGGTAGTACTTTGTCTCCATCTACTGGCCAAATACTGGAACCTACTGAAAAGCATTGCTTACATGAAACCCCTCGCAAACACACACATACACACAAAGCTAATCTCAGCATGTGATTTAGTTCTACGATCGGAATCATTTTTTGCCAGTACATTTTGCCACATTTTGATCTTTTGGGGCTTTAGTGCCTCATCTGATATAAAAAACACTTCATACATTCATATCAAAGGTCAAACATTTGCTTAAAACAACACATTGGTTCTCTTTGGCTGCTTAGGCCTATAGGGCCTAAGAATATTATCTATAAAAATAACAGAGTGAATATTATCTATAAAAATTGCCAATATATATAACAAATTGTGAAAATCTATCCTCTTTTCATAAAAACAAGTAAGTGTTGTTCTGTTAAAATAATCTATAAACAAAGAACATTTGAACAGTTAATTGCAATTTAATGCCGTTCAGGTTACAATTTAGCTTGGATTGGATAAATAAAGATAGGCAGTGATGTCAAAACATTCAGGTTATTCCACAGCTATTTCCTTGTATGAAATCCCTCAAAACAGTCTCATCTATTAGTGAGTCTGGAAACAGACTGGAGAATAACTCAATGGGTACCTCACCCTGCGCTTTCACCTCAAAATTCCCCATGAACATAGATGGGACCCCTTGGTAATTAGGTTCACATGTAGCGGCACAAACAAACAAAAACAGACAGAGCACGACGGAGCTTCTGACCAGTGTCGCCGTCTGCAGCGCCATCTTGGTGAGACCATCCTGCAGGGCCTGTAGTCTGTAGATGTGACCTCATCACATAAACACATGAAGAACATGATGATTCATTCTGTTCTCTCTCCTCAGACCCTGTTACTCTGGACCCCAACACTGCACACCCAGAACTCCACCTGTCTGATGATCTCACTACTGTAGAATACAGACCACAGGACTCACTGTTTCCTGATAATCCAGTGAGATTTGATGTGTATGAGTGTGTCCTGGGCTCTGAGGGCTTTAACTCAGGGACACACTGCTGGGATGTTGATGTTGGAGACAGTGATGACTGGGAACTGGGTGTAATTATAGAGTCTGAATGGAGAAAGGGAGGGAGGGTCTGGGATTCAGTGTGGAGTCTGAACTACTGGAAATTCACTGGTAAATACTGCACATGCTGCACTGGACAGAAACATCACAACTTCACACCTACAGAGACAGTACAGAGGGTCAGAGTTAATAAATATTCATTATCTTGTATTTGCGTCACCCTTGCCTTTGACAAGCGGCGACGCGCAGGGGAAGAGATGTGACAGCGCTTAGCCTTCTACTTCCCCTTCTTCTGAGCAGAAGTGTAACCTGGCATCCTACAGCTCGTCTTTCTGTGACGCTGGAAGGAGGAGGCACGATGAGCGTCCAACAGTGCAACATGAAATGTTTAATATGAACAAAAACACGTGAGGCTCCGTGCGGAGGGCAAGCATACACAGACAACACTCGCACAGGCACGAAACTTTAGACAAAGACGAGCGCAAGACATTGAGCGAACGCACATTAAATAGGTGATTAACACATACCCTCGTGATCTCGAGACAAGGCACAGGTGCGACTACGAACACGCTCACAAATGACCCACACCCACGGAACTACAAACATGGACATAACTGCACGCAGACGACATAACGACACACCCACAGGGAAGGGTCCGGAGCTGTGACCGTGACAGTACCATAAAGTGCAAACAATTTTCAGTCCTATTGTCCAACGGACAACACTATGATAAGAATAAAGAAATTTAAATTACTAATTATTCAAAAAACAAAATGCACACAAAATTAAGTACCCACAAGATGCCACAAATCAAACTAAAATGCAACAGGATTCCACTACTCACAATAAAATGCCCACAGGATCCCACATCAAAAATAAAAAAATGCTCATAGGATCCCACAATTTAAAAGTAAGTGCTCACAGGATCCAACTATTCAAAATACAGTGCCCACCGGATCCCACTAATCACAATAAAATGCCCACAGGTTGCCACAACTCAAAATAAAACAAAATGCACACAGGATTCCACTATTTAAAACGCTCACAGGATCCAACTATTCAAAATACAGTGCCCACAGGATTCCACTTTTCACAATAAAATGTCCACAGGATCCCACAGAACCTGATAGATAGAAGATTTAAAGATAGAACAATCTCATCATTTTGGAAAAAAAGTGCACCAGATTACGACCTGATTATGAGACAATGGAAAGGGCGCACGCAAGGCAAGGCCATGCAATTGGCCTTCAGTTCTGGGACTCAGAAGTTTAAATTTCTGCCCGCATTTAATTTTTCACCATCAATATTTTTTTACTCAGTAATGTGAGGGCGTTGAAATGTAGTGAAGTAAAACTACTTGGGGCAAAATGTACTCAAGTAAAAGTAAAAATTACATATTTCAAAAACTACTCAGAAAATGACAAATTACTCATAAAAAGTACTCAATTACACTAATGTGAGTAAATGTAATTAGTTACTTTCCACCCCTGCACCAGACAGTTGTGGTGAAGAGAGAGCTGAGCCAACAGTCAAAGCTCTCCTAAAGCCAATCCACAATTAGGTGCTTCCGTTACATAAATATTTACTTTAAAATGTTTTGTTGCACTCCTATGTAATGAGTAAATATAAAACCTGAAATTGAGTTAGTGAATATTTCCTTGATTTAAGTTCTTGATAGTAAACTGGCGCCATCTGGTGTAGCAATAATAATTTTTCAGCTCTTTTATTTCTTTACAAAAGCCCCTCCTCCCTGTGAACGCCTGTTTGAGGAAGTAAATCTGAGTGACACACGAGTCTTCATTAATTCTGCCTTCAGGCGAGTTATAAATATTATGAGAACCTCTTAACTCTGGTATTTACTTTTTTTCTGCCTCATTTCTGAAAGGAGTGTAAACTCCCTCAGCTGGATAAAGGACTACAGTGACTGATTCTCTCCTGTGCTACTGTGATTATTACAGAAGATCTAAAAGTGAAAGTGAAGTTTGTACAGAAGGAGACATTACAGAGAAGCAGCACAGCAGCTGACGGAGGAAATGGCTGCTACAAACCCTCTGTCAGAAGAAGAGTTTTCATGTCCTGTGTGCTGTGACATCTTCAGGGATCCTGTTTTACTGTCATGTACCCACAGTGTGTGTAAAACCTGTCTGCAGCAGTTCTGGGAAACCAAGGGATCTCGAGAATGTCCAGTTTGTAGAAGAAGATCTTCTAAATCCAACCCTCCCCTTAATCGTGCACTAAAGAACCTGTGCGAGTCTTTTCTAGAGAGCAGGAGTCAGAGATCTTCAGCAGGGTCTGAGGTTCTCTGCAGTTTGCACAATGAGAAACTCAAAGTCTTCTGTCTGGAGGATCAACAGCCTGTGTGTGTGGTGTGTCAGATTTCAAAGGCACATAAAACTCACGACTGCTGTCCAGTAGATGAAGCTGTGTGTGACTTTAAGGTATGAAATATATACTAATGTTTTAACTGTAATATTTTTCCAGTGTTTACAATTATCTTGAAAAATATGTTAAGACAGTCTAGATTGAATTTGTCAGATGATGAGATTTCAGACAGCTAAATCAGACCTTCATTCACTGTGAAACTTAA
This sequence comes from Brachyhypopomus gauderio, assembly GCF_052324685.1. Lineage (NCBI taxonomy): Eukaryota > Metazoa > Chordata > Actinopteri > Gymnotiformes > Hypopomidae > Brachyhypopomus > Brachyhypopomus gauderio. The sequence continues at coordinate 193,371 of NW_027506937.1, read as the reverse complement.
TATAAATAAAAATATTGATATACAATCTGCTACAATATATCAAACATCTCCTCTTGATAGTAAAAGGATAATAGTAATCATGCCATTGTGTTCAGTCATTATAATCTCTGTAATCTCCAGCATATCTATACAGATACAGTCACAGACGTAATTTTGGGGGGGGACGGGGGGGACATGTCCCCCCCACTTTTTCAAAAGCCGGCTTTGGTCCCCCCAGTTTTTACGGTTAAAACCAAATATTTAAATAGCGACGAATCTATGTCCCCCCCACTTTTGAAATCAAAATTACGTCCATGTATACAGTGAGGAGTCCTGTAAGACTCACACTGTCCTCTACTAAATCCGTATTTTACAGAACAAACTCAAGACCTCACTGGAGTCTCTACAGCAGCATTTGAAGGTCTTAGAGGAAGATAAACAAGTCTGTGATAAAACAGCAGCACACATTAAGGTGAAAGGTCACTCTGAGTTCAGAATGGTGCTGTGATCACTGTCCACGTACACCATAATGAAACACACACATTTAGAGAGTTTATATTTCCTCATCATCTCCCATTCCAGTATCAGGCCCAGCACACAGAGAGGCAGATAAAGGAGGAGTTTGAGAAGATCCACCAGTTTCTAAGAGATGAAGAAGCAGCAAGAATAGCTGCACTGAAGGAGGAAGAGGAGCAGAAGAGTCACATGATGAGGAGGAAGATTGAGGAGATGAGTGGAGAAATAGCATCTCTTTCAGATCAAATCAGAAACACAGAGAAGGAGATGGAAGCTGAGAACATCCCGTTCTTACTAGTAAGAATCACTCAGCCAGTCTCCTTCTCACTTAGACATACGCTCAAAACATGTTAAATACACCAATGTAGATGAAAAAGAAAATAAATCACCATCACCCTGACCACCATCTTTCACTAACTCTCTCTCTCTCTCTCTCTCTCTCTCTCTCTCTCTCTCTCTCTCTCTCTCTCTCTTACACACACACACACAAATGCACACAAAAAAGTAAAATGTTTTGACATTTGTTTTAGTTTGTGTATGTGTGTGTGTGTGTCTTTAGACACATTGATTTTATTATCACATAATGAAAAGGCATGTTTGACCCTCATATAAAGAAAATGACAAAAATTTGATTTCATTTTCTGTGTTTTTCCCTCTGTTTCCTTCTCAGAATGTGTCGTCCACATTGAAACAGTAAGTGATTATTATTTCTGTTTGATATATTGTGTTACACATTGTGTTTGTGAAATTATTCTGATACATTCAGATCTTCAGTATGTGGTCACGATGTGCAAACATTTCAATTACATATTGATGGATTTAATTAAAGATATTTCACATGTTACTTTTAATGTTAAATACTTTGAATAAGATAAATAGTAATCTATTATATATTTTAATAATATAATAGCTTTATACATTTCCAGAGTTCATCACACCCCAAAGGAACATGAGAAGGTGTCAGGAGCTCTGATCAATGTAGCAAAACATCTTTCCAACCTGAAGTTCAGAGTCTGGGAGAGAATGCAGAAGATTCTCCAGTACTGTGAGTTTTGGTGTTCTTTGATTAATTAAAGTAATTCTGTTCTCCTCACAATTAGAACTCTATATAGAGAGAAACATTAACATTGTGTGTTTGGTAAATGAACTATTCCAGTATTAAAGGCTGTATTAGTATAAACAGTGAGGGGGACGACCAGTTGACTGCTGGTCTGAGGAGAGACAGTCAGTCCATGAGGAGATCTACACCACCCACTCTCCACCTCTACACCACCCACTCTCCACCTCTACACACCACCCACTCTCCACCTCTACACCACCCACTCTCCACCTCTACACACCACCCACTCTCCACCTCTACACACCACCCACTCTCCCCTCTACACACCACCCACTCTCCACCTCTACACCACCCACTCTCCACCTCTACACACCACCCACTCTCCACCTCTACACACCACCCACTCTCCACCTCTACACACCACCCACTCTCCACCTTTACACACCACCCACTCTCCACCTCTACACACCACCCACTCTCCACCTCTACACACCACCCACTCTCCCCTCTAAACACCACCCACTCTCCACCTCTACACACCACCCACTCTCCCCCTCTACACACCACCCACTCTCCACCTCTACACACCACCCACTCTCCACCTCTACACACCACCCACTCTCCATCTCTACACACCACCCACTCTCCCCCTCTACACACCAACACAAAACAAAACGATTGTTTATTCCAGGCTGTACATGCGATAAAATAAACTTAAAACAAAACTTTCAAACCATGGTTAGGTCGTTCCAAATATATGATGCAACACAAACCGTAACGCTAAACACGGTAAGAAAACAATGTTGCTACCAGTATTCTCAACTACTTGCTTCTCCCCCGAAACCAACATGAGCTTCCTGCCCCATCACCACTTAGCTCCTAAAGAGACAGTGGCCTAATTTCTTAATTACATAAACAAATGGTGCCTGTAGACATTTATATTTACATATATTTACATCACCTCTGGCATATTAATACTATATTAAACAGCAATATATACACATATGCACCTCTTCATAAAAAAGTTAATCAACAACACATTTACACACAATGCAAAGAAGGTCCTTATGTTTTATCTCCTACACCACTGGTGTTAGTTACTCTGGGAGTAGCGCCCTTTAGTGTGGGAACTGTAACGGTATCCACCCACTAATGAGGACACACACACACTTCAGTAACAGACACTCATAATACACACATGCAGTGTGACACTCAGTGTAACAGTAGCACTGCACTAGTTATGTGTCACATGTGATACTCAAATAATGAATCCAAGATATGTAGAAATATATTAATGAATAAAACAGACACAATTTCAAGCATCAAAACAACAAGCACACAAGTACTGCAGGAGTGTATGGTGAACACACAACATCACCATCACTTCCCTCTTATCAACCTACTGCAGCATTTCACTCAGAGTAAAGGGCCTGCAGTCTGTAGATGTGACCTCATCACATAAACACATGAAGAATATGATGATTCATTCTGTTCTCTCTCTTCAGACCCTGTTACTCTGGACCCCAACACTGCACATCCACACCTCTACCTGTCTGATGATCTCACTACTGTAGAAGAGAGACCACAGAAATCACTGCTTCCTGATAATCCAGAGAGATTTGATGAGTGGGTGTGTGTCCTGGGCTGTAAGGGCTTTAACTCAGGGACACACTGCTGGGATGTTGATGTTGGTGACAGTGATGACTGGGAACTGGGTGTAATTAGAGAGTCTGTATGTAGAAAGGTTGATAGTTACTGGGGTTCAGTGTGGCGTGTGTGCTACACTAAAATCATTGGTCAATACTGGACACGCTGCCCAGGACAACCAGGTCACCCCCTAACACCTACAGAGAAAGTGCAGAGGGTCAGAGTTCAGCTGGACTGGGACAGGGGGAAAGTGACATTCACTGATCTTCTAACCAGTTCACACCTGTGCACTATAACACACACTTTTACTCACACTGTTTTCCCTTTATTCTGCAGTTCCTCTCCTATGAGGATCTTACCAGCAAAGATATCAGTAACAGTGGAAAAGCAAAATTAATGTTGCCTTGAATTAATCTGCATACATAATAATATTATATAATATATATATATATATATATATATATATATATATATATATATATATATATATATATATATATATATGTGACGGGCAGGGTGAGCAACTAAAAAGGAAGCGATCACGCCAAGTCTCAGGGAAAGAGGATGGTTTAATTGAAAGTGCGCAAACCAAAAACCCGTGACAGTTCCAATTGAAGGAAATAATAACCAGCAGTCAACTGGTACAAAGACAAGACATATCACGGGTCACGGATTCCGCCCACCTGAGGGACGAACATCACGTGACCAAAACAGGACTTCTGCCGCTGTAAACGGGGGCGACCGGCAGGGGGCCCCCCCACAATGTGACATATATATATATATATATATATATATATATATATATATATATATATACTGTTCAAAAAATATAAGGAATACAAAAATAACATCCTAGATCTCAATTAATAAAATATTCCAGTTGAAAATCTTTTTTTATTACAGAGTGGAATGTGATGAGAACAAAATAACATAAAATCCCATGGAGGTCTGTATTTGGAATCATACTCAATGTCAAAGTGGAAAATCAAATGACTTTCAGCGTCAGTGGAAATTCCTCTAGACAAGTTCAAATGAGTCTCAGTAGTGTGTGTGGCCTCCACGTGCCTGATGAGACCTCCCTACAACACCTGGGCATGCTCCTGATGAGACCTCCCTACAACACCTGGACATGCTCCTGATGAGACCTCCCTACAACACCTGGACATTCTCCTGATGAGACGGCAGATGTTCTCCTGAGGAATCTCCTCCAGACCTGGATTAAAACATCAGTCAACTCGTGGACAGTCTGTTGGTGGATGATGTCCCAGATGTGCTCGATTGGATTCAGGTCTGGGGAACGGGCAGGTCAGTCCATAACATCAATGCCTTCATCATGCAGGAACTGCTGACACACTCCAGCCACATGAGGCCTAGCATTGTCATGCATCAGAAGGAACCCAGGGCCCACTGCACCAGCATATGGTCTCACAATGGGTCTGAGGATCTCATCCTGGTACCTAATGGCAGTCAGGCTACCTCTGGCTAGCACATGGAGGTCTGTGTGGCCCTCCAAAGAAATGCCTCCCTACACCGTTACTGACCCACTGCCAAACCGGTCATGCTGGAGGATGTTGCAGACAGCAGAACATTCTCCACAGCGTCTCCAGACTCTATCTTGTGTTCAGTGTGAACCTGCTTTCATCCGTGAAGAGCACAGGGCACCAATGACGAATCTGCCAATCTTGGTGTTCTCTGGCAAATGCCAATCGCCCTGCACTGTGTTGGGCTGTAAGCACAAGCCCCACATGTGGACGTCAGGCCCTCATACAACCCTCATGGAGTCTCTTTCTGACAGTTTAAGCAGAAACATGGATATTAGTGGCCTGCTGTATGTCATTTTGCAGGGCTCTGGTGCTGCTCCTCCTGTTCCTCCTCACACAAAGGAGGAGTTAGTGGTCCTGCTGCTGGGTTGTTGCCCTCCTATGGCCCCCTCCATGTCTCCTGGTATCTGCTCCATGCTCTGGACACTGTGCTGACAGACACAGCAAATCTTCTTGCCACAGCTCACATTGATGTGCCATCCTGGATGAGCTGCACTACCTGAGCAACTTCTGTGGGTTGTAGACACCACATCATGCTACCTCTATGGTGAAAGAACTGACAAAATGCCAAAGTGACCAAAACATCAGCTAGAAAGGATGTGTATATTAGAATACTTCAATACATGTTTTTATATTAATATCCTAACCTTACTTATCCACAAGATGCTGTGAAAATCTGGTCTGTGAAAATATTGTCTGACATGTAACCCGTCCGTGGAGCAAAAAAAGTGGTTATCTTGATTCTCTGAGTCATGGTCCTCTTGAGAATTCTTCCTCTCAGTCTCAGGGAGTTTTTCTTCATCACCATCACATCTAGCTAGCTCTGTTGGGACTTGGACCCAGACATCTGTAACTCTGCTTTGTGACAACAGTTGTGACATCACCACAAAAATAAACTTTGCTTTGATTCTTTATTAGATGTTTCAGTACAAACATTTAGGAAATGAACTCATTCTGAACTCACTCCCACATGAACACATGAACTCACTCCCACACTTCCGGTGGGAGAACGCTGTGCGCACATGAGCTGCCGCTTCCCGCTGGTCTCTATTTTGTTCCTGCAAATTCTCTCATCCAATCTCTGTGGATTTATATCTCCTGTTTCTATTATACAACTCTTGCTGACTTTTACCACCTGCTGATACATGGACTTTTTCCCCTGCTCTGCTGCTGAGGTTTGTTTACACTCGCTGCTGGCTCCTTTCTCTGGCTACGCCGCTACTAACACTCTGCTAACTGCGTGCTATTGAGCTGCTACGAGCCCTCTCTCCTATTCCCAGCTTCTCTGCTTACCTGTGCCGAGGGTTTAGCTCCTGCACATGCTACTTTATGTTGCTTGTGCATGTTTAGCCGCCTCTCTGGTGACTGGTCGTGGTGTTTGGCTAACGTAGCCCTGGGTTGTGGTGTTTGGCTAACGTTGCTCTAGCCGTAGCACTGCGTTGCTGGCTGCTGAGTTTGGTAGCTCTAGCTATGTATCCTGCCGGAGTCTTGTTTTTTATCATCTGCCTGTCGGGATCTGTGGATGTCGTCTCTGCTTTTACTGCTGCCGATGGAAGTGCCTGCGGTCTCAGGATTGTGTACACTTCGGATGAACTATGTTCTCTCCGCACTCACCGTCGTCTCGACTCGTCTACTTACAACGATTGCTGCGCTATTGGTATCGCTCGCCGTACCCGCTATATCCACCGGGCACGTAAACCTCGTCCATTGCTGTTCCAATCGTCCAAAACTAGTATCCCAGCTGTCTGGACATATGGCCGTGGCTATCGGAAGTACAAAGCCAAATCCAGCCGTGGAGTTGACGCTGGTGCTCTGTGCCCTGTCCCGCAAGCAACAATCTCGTTCTCATCTCTGCCCTCTGTCTCTCCTGGCCTCTTCAACTTCGCCTTATTTAACTGTCGCTCTCTCACAGACAAAGCTCCACTTCTCAGTGACTTTATTGGTCAGAAGCACTTAGACATTCTCTGTCTGACTGAAACTTGGCAGACACAGGGATATTACATCCCCCTCAATGAAGCTACCCCTCCTGGCTTTACCTACCTCTGTGCTCCCAGATTAACAGGCAGAGGCGGTGGTCTGGCTGTCATTCACAATCAAAACATAAGACTAACTCTGTGCAAACTACATGAAGTATCTGCTTTTGAATACATGGCTGTAAAGGTGTCTGGACAATCTACCATAATTCTACTGCTGGTATATCGCCCACCTAAACTCTCCATAGCTGACTTTCTGTCTGAACTCAGTGAACTGCTTACCATCGCTAGCTCCATGTCTCCATCTCTAGTGATGCTCGGGGACTTTAACATCCATATGGACACTGCCTCCTCTGTATCCTCTGACTTTTTGTCTCTGCTTAATTGTTTTGATCTAACTCAGCATGTCAATTTTCCTACTCACAATCATGGTCATATTCTTGATCTTATTTGTTCTTCTTCCTATGGCTGTAATGTTAGTAACATCTCTGGTTTGTGTTTGGGTATATCTGATCACAAAGCTATTACTGCTGATCTCTGTCTTCCCATCCCTAAAACTCGCTCCAAGACCTCCATATCCTTCCGTAATCTTTCTGCTTTTGATTCCTCATCCTTTTCTTTACATCTTAATGCTTCTCCCTTCCCTACGATCTGTAACCTTTCCTCTGCTGATGATGCAGTCTCTCTCTATAATGTATCTATCTCCTCCATCCTAAATTCTCTAGCCCCACTTAAAACTAGGGTTGTTCCTGCCACTCACACATCTCCCTGGTTTACTCCCGAGCTTCACACTCTCAAGACCGCTGGCCGGCGCCTTGAGCGCCTCTATAAAAGAACTGGGCTTCACGTGCTCTTGCCTTTTCTGAGCATATGCTTGTCTACAAAGCTGCACTTAATTCTGCTCGTTCCCTTTACTACTCCAATCTTATTCAAGGTTCCCGACATGATCCCAAGCAACTCTTCTCTCTTGTTAATAAACTCTCTCGGCCTCCCACTCCTACAGTCTCGTCCTCTCCTGACATCTCTACTGCTTTTCTCAAACACTTCCACAACAAAATTAACTCCATTAACAAAGGCTTTCTCAACCCACCTCCCCCTGATCTCTCTCCCCTTCCTCTCAGTCCTGGTAGTGCCTCCCTCTCAAAATTTTCTCCTGTTTCCCCTGTTGACATTGCTGTAATTATTGCCAAGTCCAAAACGTCTTCATGTGAACTTGATCCTGCTCCAACTCCACTCCTGAAGCACTGTCTCCCCGTTATCTCTATCCCCATTTCTCATCTCATTAATCTCTCACTCACTTCTGGTCATGTTCCCTGCTCTCTAAAACAGGCAGCTATCACCCCTGTCCTTAAGAAACCCGGCCTTGACTGTTCTGATCTACATAACTACAGACCTATCTCCAATCTGCCTTTTCTATCCAAAGTGCTCGAGAGGGCTGTTGCCAAACAGCTACAGGCTTTTCTGTCCACCAATAATCTTTTTGATTCATTTCAGTCAGGTTTCCGCTCCCTTCACAGCACTGAGACAGCTCTCCTCAGTGTACTAAATAATCTTCTCCTTTCCTCTGACTCTGGTCGTACATCTGTCCTTCTGCTCCTCGATCTCACTGCGGCTTTCGACACTGTTAACCATAACATACTCCTCTCACGGCTTTCCAGTATTGGACTCTCTGGCACTGTGCTATCCTGGTTTACATCTTATCTTACTGACAGGTCTCAGTATGTTAGTATTGGGAAGCACAAGTCCATTTCTACTCCAATCACCCAGGGTGTGCCACAAGGTTCCGTTCTCGGTCCCCTGTTATTTATCATATACATACTACCTCTTGGTAATATCATCCGTTCTTTCAATCTTAATTATCACTTTTACGCCGATGACACTCAGATCTACCTTGATTTCAAACCAACAGATTCCTTCCCTCCTTCCACACTGCTGTCCTGTATTCACGAAATAACACACTGGCTTAGCTGCAATTTCCTCAAACTAAATGCATCCAAAACAGAACTCCTAGTTATTGGCACCAAGTCAGCCATCTCTTTCTTCCCTGAGTGCAGTCTAAATGTTGATGACGCCTCTGTTAGCCAGTCGCCTACTGTGCGTAATTTAGGTGTTCTGTTTGACTCCTGCCTCACGTTTGTACCTCACATCAATTCAGTCTGTAAGTCTGCCTTTCTCCACCTCCGGAACATAGCTCGGCTTCGGCCCATACTTTCACCTACAGCTGCCGAAACCTTGGTTCATGCTTTCATCACTACCAGATTGGATTATTGTAACTCACTGCTCTATGGTCTACCTCTTCGCCCTCTTCAGTACATCCAAAATTCCGCAGCCAGAGTCCTTGTCTCAGCTAAAAAGTTTTAACATATCACTCCAATCCTCCATAAACTTCACTGGCTCCCGGTTTCAGAACGCATCCGCTACAAAATCCTCTTAATGACTTTTAAAGCCCTCCATGGCCTCGCACCTGTCTACCTCTCTAACCTGTTGCACCCTCACGTTCCATCACGTCAGCTCAGGTCCTCTAACTCAGGTCTATTAACCATTCCAAGACACAGACTCTCCACTATGGGAGGCAGATATTTCAGTGTTGCTGCCCCCACTCTCTGGAACTCTCTACCTTCCTCTCTTCGCTCCTCTGCCTCTCTTCCTATTTTCAAAGCTCAGCTAAAGACCTTCCTATTCTCCCACTACTTCCACTCTCGCTGATACTCCCAACTCTTCTCTCGTATGTTTGACCTTGTGTAACAAATCAAGGGGGGCGGGTATGACGCAAATGCAAGAAAAGGAATAATTTATTAAACAAAACAGAGACCAAAGGGAACAAGTGAGAATAACCAACATATCTAGAAGAATGTACACTAGATAGAACAGACACACTAAGGAAGGACTTCCTTTACATCTGACAACAGACAAACTTACAAACACTAAGGCATAACAACAACACAATAAACAAGACTAAATAAGCTGGAGAAACTAGACTAGACAGCACAGAAAATAACTATATAAACTTAGGAGCAGAAGACGAAGGCTACAACAAGGTCCCACTACTAAGGGGGAAACAGATAGATGGGGACAAATATACGAACGAAGAAACTAAAACAGAGAGACAGGCAGGGGAACAATATACAAGGGAAAACCTAACTAACAAGAACCAACTAAGTTAATAAGCAAAGAGATACGAGAACTAAGACAGAGAAGACAAAACCTGAACAAACCATACCAGCACACGGGAGAACCGAAGGGAAAACACAGGCTACTGAGCATGGGGAGAAACGTGGCGAACTCAACAAACAAACGCAACGACCGACACGGGAGAGAAACACCAGGGGGTTTATATACACAGAACAAGACGGTGAAACGAGACTCAGGTGAGTGGGTACTAACGAAGAGGGTGTGGCAGACAAAGGTTGGAACGAATGGGAGCGGGGAGCTAGGCGGGACCAGGGAGGAGGGAGGGGCCAGACGTGACACCTTGTTTATGTAAAGCGTCCTTGGGTTTGTGAAAGGCGCTATAAAAAATAAACTTATTATTATTATAATTATTATTATTTGTGAAGTCCATAAAGGTAAAATAATCCCAAAGTGTAATTTCTGCACATTTGATCTACACTATTTAGGAACTAAATCTTCGTGAATATACAGTATGTGTCACTAGGCCGAAGCAGCAGGAGGTGGGTTGAGATGTAAAATCTTTATTGTCCACCGCAACATCCATGAGACGTATTGCTCAAGCAAAATAAAGCACTTCACTGTGCATTGTCATTACATAATGAATTAAGAATTTGTGCTAAAACATTCTAGATGATAATTACACTGTAATAACAATGAGATATTAGGGGTTAATGAGAGATTAGGCAGGGTTAATGAGAGATTAGGCAGGGATAATGAGAGATTAGGCAGGGTTAATGAGAGATTAGGCAGGGATAATGAGAGATTAGGCAGGTATAATGAGAGATTAGACAGGGTTAATGAGAGATTAGGTAGGGTTAATGAGAGAGTAGGCAGTGTAAATGATTGAATAAGCAGAGTTAATGAGAGATTATGGCTGGGTTAATGAGAGATTATGGCTGGGTTAATGAGAGATTAGGTAGGGTTAATGAGAGATTAGACAGGGTTAATGAGACCTGCTGCAAGGTGAGAAATAGAGCTCTCTGGGAGAGCAGATAAAACAGTGTTATAATAATCTAGCATTGATAACGCTTGGACAAGTTTCTCACTATCTGCAGGAGAGACCTTAGCCTTAGACCTTAGTCTTGGACCATAGCGATATTTGGAAGGTGAAAGTACGTTGTCCTGCACATAGTCATGATGGGACATTTAAAGCTGAGGTTGTTATCAGTATAATAAACAAGTAGCTACTATATGTAGCAAATTAGTAATGAACGCTAACAGGTACACACGTTGTGCTAATGGATTATTAGCATCCATGCATCTCAGCGCTTCTTGTGAACACGCTATGTTAAGACAAATGTAAATTTAAATTCCGGTTTCCTTTGCTCTCTATAGAGCACCAATGAGTTTGAACTGTACATTTCACATTACTCAACAGAATACGTCAGCCACAAGCCGGAGAATAACGTCTTGCCATCATTCCAGATGCTCTTCTATACCATTCCAGATTAATACACGTTATATATTCCAGGACATGAGTAGAAATTCTAAGATTCCCTTGATTGTCATTACACTCTATAATATTTTAAGAATGCTAATATATCTGTCAGATCTGTAAACTATGGTTTGCACGTGCACGTGGTCTGAAGAAACCATCCCACAGTTCCTTTAATAACAACACGCATGTTTATGAAAATCAGATCGATTAACGATCTCTGCAAAGTGGAAAATGCGAAACACGAAGTCGTCGAACGGGAGACATTTTCTTACAGATGAGCTCAATTGTAGGTTATATTGAACAAACCGTTATTCGAACGCGCCACACCCAGCAAAGCGAAAGTAAAACTGGTTCGCACCGTTACTTGAATTTCTCCCGTCTTAAAGTCACTTGCAACACTTCATTATTATTGGCATTGCTTCAATAACATAAAATGAAAAAATTTATGAGACGTAGATCAAAACCATCAGGGTTCATAGTTTGGATTATAAATTTGTACAGCCCTCAAGAGTTCGGTAGCTGGATCCAGGAGAACAGATTCACAACACACGGGGGTGTCAGGAAAGAGTTCCAAAGTTTAATAATGATAATACATGTAGTTAAATACAGAACGAAGAAGATGTGTTAACAAAATTGGGTAAGAATAATAAAACATGTATGAATCATGCAGTATGATTGATGTTCTTATCAGGAGATGAGGTACAGTAGACTGGATCTAGGGGTAGTGGAAAAGGGCAGGGCTGGACTGGTAATCTGGCGTACCCGGTGGGCCGACAGTCGTCAGGGGCCTTTTTTCTAAGAGACCGGCCCACAATTTAGAGGGGGCGGCTCATTAGCCCATCTTTAATATAGACAGTGGACTGAACCAATCAGATTATAGGACGAAAGTGGCCCCACCCTTTCTCTGCGTGGTCTGCTGTAACTCCCACTAAGTTCAGTGTTGAGCTCGTTGTTAAAGGAGAGGCAGCATGGAGCAACAGAAGCGGCAGAAAGGGGGAGCGGAGAAGTTACGCGTGAAGTAATTGAAGAGTCTCAATGTAGATGCTACAAAATGTGTAAAAATCACAGACATGTTCGCTGCTGTAGCCTCCGTGTCCTCTGTAGGTGAAGACAGCAGCAGCAGACAGGGAGAGCAGCAGCCAGAGATGCAGGCTTGTGAAAGAGAAACCGAGGGACAGACTGAGAGGGAAAGTGTAGTACGTAAGCAGGTAGTAACGTCAGGATAACACAGGGACTTACATGAGAGTGATGAGTAATGGCGATTGATTAGTATCAGTATTAATTGGTATTTGCATGGCCCAAATCCTGCAACCACGCGCCCTTATTCTGATAAAATAGCAAATGGTCAAGACTGAGAAGTGTTGGATATGCAGCAAGTGTCCATTTTAGGCTATCATAGCATTTTAGATATGTAGGTTAAAGGTGTGTTGAAAGGCTGCATAGAAGTTTGAATTTGTAGCCTATATGCTGTGGTTCAACATGTTTTAAAAAGCACTCAAACAAGTAAAATTACAGATTTTAAAACGTATAAATGATAAATAAAAGCTTTGCAATTTAAGCACGACTACAGTAAGTGTAAAAATATATAAAAGTAATATTAGCAAAAGATATGCCCACACTGAATGAGATTAAAATGGTGTCAGACATGTATGCGTTGTATGAATTCATAAAGCAGCGTTGTAGCCAGATACAAATACAAATGTTATAGCTTGTTTAAAGGAGGGAGCACCTTTAACCTGAAGAATTAGAATTAAGCTGTTATATCGGAGAAATTCAGAAAATACATATTAGAGATGATTTCAATAAAATCATAAAAGTGATTGTGATATAATAATGCTAAGATTGAAGAGAGAGAGAGAGAGAGAGAGAGAGATGGTTCTAACTGAGCAGACACACAGATAAGGGAGTGAACTGAATGCCATAGTGTTCTGACTGAGGGTCACAGACAGTAAACCACAAATTCCCTTACATAAAATACTAGTTTGTTTTTATTTTAACTGCTTACCATGGCAACTGAATTTCATTAAAGGTGGCCTAGAGTGCATTTATCCAGTAGTAAATTATAATCCAAACTCTTAGTACTTTTGGTTTTACATCAGTGAACCTTAGAATTGTATAAGGTTTTAGAAATTCAGACTGCTTATATTATTGATTAGTTAACACCATTAACAAATTGCCAGGGTCCTATTAAACAGCAGTGTAGTCCTAAAAAGAATTGGGGGGGGGGGGGGGTGCACTTTACTGGTGGAGGAGAGACTGTTGAACTGGCCGTGCAAATATCACATTTTTGATATTTTGTATGCAAAATGCAGCATCTTTTTTCCAGCATGTTGGCTTTTTATGGCTAATGTATCAACTAGTATAGCTGCATATGCGTAAGTATAAGTAAAGGTAAACAATAGATTTTGTTATATGAACTTACCCGGGTGAAGGCTGAAGACTACGACTAATGAACACCGCACTGAACATGTGTTGACATGTTAAAAGTGAACAGTACGCTAAACCAAGAAGTACTTCAAAAGTCTCACGTGTAGGTTATACTCTAACACAGCGGTCACCAACCACCGGGCCGTGGACCGGGTCATTTGGTACTGAGTCTGATTGATGTCATTTGGTACTGAGTCTGATTGATTGATGTCTGATTGATGAACATAATTAAGCAATATTGCTTTTTCTTTACACTTACAGCACACGAGAAGAAGACTGCAGAGGACACACGCAGTATTGGTCTCCCACCTCTCAGTAAGTGCCCAACCGCTCATATAAGATTAAAGTACATTCGCATGAAGAAAGTGTCTAGATTATTAACTGAAGGGCCAGTGTATGTGTATGTGTATGCATTAATATGTGTCTGTCTTTATATACAAAAATGAGGGAGAGAGAGAGATAATAATAATTGTACTGAAATACACAGTGTCCTGAGAAACAGGATGTTTCAGACAGAGGTCCTTCATCAGCAAGCAAAGTGCTTCTCAATGAATATATTCATCTGTCCATCCTCAAATCCATCCTTTTTAAAGTGGATGTTTGTCATATTTTCCTCCTTCTGTGTCCAGTGTCTGAGCTGAGGATTGTGATGGTGGGGAAGACTGGAGTTGGAAAGAGTTCTTCAGGAAACACCATTCTGGGGAAAGAGGTGTTTGATGTAATCTGTTCTGCCCAGTCAGTGGCAAAAAACTGTATAAAAGAGAAAGCAGATGTTGACGACTGTAAATTGGCCGTGGTCGACACCCCAGGCTTGTTGGACACAGACCTGACTGAGACCACAGTGGCTAGCAGGCTGGTTGAATGCGTTGCACTCTCCTCCCCTGGACCACACGCGTTTATATTGGTGCTCACACTGGACTGCTTCACTGAAGAGGAACAGACGGTAGTAGAGAGGCTGCAGCACCTGTTTGGAGAAGATGTGTTCAGATACAGCATAATCCTCTTCACTGGAGGAGACCGCCTAAAGAACCAGACCATAGAGGGATACCTGGCAGACGCAGGAGATGATTTGAACCAGTTACTGAAGAGGTGTAGTGGGCGGTACCATGTCTTCAACAACGAAAACATGGCAGACCGCACCCAGGTCACCAGTCTGATACATAAGATTAAGGACATGATCAGCACTAATCATGTAGATCATTACACAAGTGAGATGTATGAGAATGTGGAAAAAGAGATTCAGGAGAGACAAGAAGAGCTGAAAAAAGAAATGGAAAAAGAGATGATGGAGACACAAGAGAATATGAATCAACTCTGTACTGAACAAAGAGAGCAAATCAAAGAAATGAGTAAGAAAATATAGGAAATGAATCAGCAAATAAGAGAAAGAGCAGAGAAAGAAGTCAAGAAGAAGCCATTAAAACGGTTCATGAAAGGAACACAGAAGTGTGTACAACAGTAATAACACAGAAGTGTGTACAACACTAATAACACAGAAGTGTGTACAACACTAATAACACAGAAGTGACGTGTGTACAACACTAATTAGCTAATTTCAATTTCCTGCTTGTGTAATGTATGAAGGGGCAGGCGAGAAGCAAGCGCAGGAAAAGGGGTTTATTTTAACACTAGAGCTCCTGAGATTTCAAGATTCTGAAATCATCACCCCTCCTTCTTGCCAGAAATTAGCAAGACCAAACATCACCCTTTATTATGTTAATTCACAGAGCAAGACTGAGGCAGCAGTTAGTATGAGCCAGTGGGGAACCGTCAGGGCCCTCTACGCCCTCTCAGAGGGCCTAAAATATTCTTAAAGCATTATATATATAATTATCCAATTTTATTTTATCTACTTACAGTTTGACATTCGACATCTAAACAATTACAAAAATATAAGCAAATAAAATATTCACCCGTGTCTATTCAATCTGTGTTGGAAGGTGAGGGGTTGAGTGGAAGCCTGTGAGCCTGTGTCTCCCCCTATCAGGACTGTGATGCCCGCTGTTCGTTTACAGAGGGCCTGGCAGTTATAATTCAGCGCAATACCAGTTTCAAATGACAGCAAAATTGACCAATCATATCTTCTCTCTTAGTGGGCGGGCTTAACTGTATGATAATTTCCGCCCGCTGTGGCGACGCTAGCTGTCGTTAGCACCATCGCTAGCTAGTTTCGATTCATCCCTTTGACGTCCTCGTGCGCGTTGTTTACATATTCCGCTTCCGAGAACCACGGAGCTGTGAACCTTATTTTGTTTGGAAACTTATTTTGCTTAAGATGTTATCTAGTACAGATATTATTGTTTATTGCGTTTTTAAAGCTGTACTGTCGTCTCAGTTTTTCTTTATTTAGTTTATTAAGAAAGGAAAAAAAAAATTTCGAGGGGGGGGTGGGGTTAGCGGGCCCAGGTTTAAAGGTCACGGTTCGCTACTGGTATGAGCTGCTGTGGGTGTGTTCTTCAGAGTCATGATAGAAGCAGAAACACAAATGCAGGTGATAGATAGATAGATAGATAGATAGATAGATAGATAGATAGATAGATAGATAGATATTCTTCCTATTCCCCACCATCTAGGGAGTTTTTCCTTGCCACTGTCGCCTTTGGCTTGCTCATTAGGGATTTGGACCCATAGTATTGTTAACCTTGTAAATCCTGTAAAGCGCATTGTGACAACATGTGTTGTGAAAAGCGCTATACAAATATATTTGAATAGATAGATAGATAGATAGATAGATAGATAGATAGATAGATAGATAGATAGATAGATAGATAGTATAAGAAATGTACAAAGAGCAAGATTCAAGCCTGCTATTTAGATCACAAACAAGCAGAAACACAAATGCTTCTATCAAATGGTTCTAACACAAATATAGAGATAGATAGATAGATAGATAGATAGATAGATAGATAGATAGATAGATAGATAGATATATAGATAGATAGATAGATAGATAGATAGATAGATAGACAGTATAAGAAATGTACAAAGAGCAAGATTCTAAACTAAACATAAGCAAACGAGGGGAAGAAAATCTAGTACGGTAGCCACATAACTCTTAACTAATAAAGGAGATACAGCGAATAGGATAATACTACAGGGGAACAGAAACACTGACCAACTACACTAGATACACACGGATAATCCATCCATCCATCCATCCATCCATTATCTACCGCTTATCCGGGACACCTCAGCCAGCTCCTCGGGTGGAACACAGAGACGTTCCCAGGCCAGTCGAGAGACATAGTCTCACCAACGTGTCCTGGGTCTTCCTCGGGGCCTCCTCCAGGACATGCCTGGAACACCTCCCTAGGAAGGCGTCCAGGGGGCATCCGAAACAGGTGCCCAAGCCACCTCAACTGACTCCTCTCGATGTGGAGGAGCAGCGGTTCTACTCCGAGCTCCTCCCGAGTGACCGCGCTTCTCACCCTATCTCTAAGGGTGCGCCCAGCCACTCTGCGGAGGAAACTCATTTCGGCCGCTTGTATCCGCGATCTTGTTCTTTCGGTCATTACCCAAAGCTCATGACCATAGGTGAGGGTAGGAACGTAAATCGACCGGTAAATCGAGAGCTTCGCCTTTTGGCTCAGCTCCTTCTTCACCACAACGGACCGGTACAGCGACCGCATTACTGCGGAAGCTGCACCAATCCGTCTGTCGATCTCACGCTCCATTCTTCCCTCACTCGTGAACAAGATCCCGAGATACTTAAACTCCTCCACTTGAGGCAGGACTTCTCCACCCACCTGAAGGGTGCAAGCTACCCTTTTCCGGTCGAGAACCATGGCCTCGGAATTAGAGGTGCTGATTCTCATCCCAGCTGCTTCACACTCGGCTGCAAACCGCCCCAATGCATGCTGAAGGTCGTGGCCTGAAGATGCCAACAGAACAACATCATCTGCAAATAGCAGAGATGAAATCCTGTGGCCTCCAAACAGGACTCCCTCCTGCCCTTGGCTGCGCCTTGAGATCCTGTCCATAAAAATTATGAACAGGACTGGTGACAATGGGCAGCCCTGACGGAGTCCAACATGCACCGGAAACAGGTCCGACTTACTGCCGGCAATGCGAACCAATCTCCTGCTCCGATCATACAGAGACCGGACAGCCCTTAGTAGAGGACCCCCGATTCCATACTCCTGGAGCACCCCCCACAGAATACCACGAGGAACACGATCGAATGCCTTCTCCAGATCCACAAAACACATGTGGACTAGTTGGGCATACTCCCACAAACCCTCGAGCACCCTATGAAGGGTATAAAGCTGGTCCAGTGTTCCACGGCCAGGACGAAAGCCGCATTGTTCCTCTTGGATCCGAGGTTAGACTATCGGCCAAATTCTCCTTTCCAGTACCCTAGAGTAGACCTTACCAGGAAGGCTAAGAAGTGTGATACCCCGATAATTGGGGCACACTCTCCGGTCCCCTTTTTTAAAAAGTGGAATCACCACCCCAGTCTGCCACTCCAGAGGAACAGTCCCAGATTGCCATGCGATGTTGCAGAGGCGTGTCAACCAAGACAACCCCACAACATCCAGAGACTTAAGATACTCAGGACGAATCTCATCCACTCCCGCTGCCTTGCCACTGGGGAGTTTGCGAACCACCTCAGTGACTTCGGCTTGGGTAATGGACGGGTCCGCCACTGAGTCGTCAGTCTCCGCCTCGTCAATGGAAGGCATGACAGAGGGATTTAGGAGATCCTCAAAGTATTCCTTCCACCGTGCGACAATATCCTCAGTCGAGGTCAACAGCTCTCCACCCGCACTGTAGACAGTGTTGACAGAGCACTGCTTATCCCTTCTGAGGTGCCGGACGGTTTGCCAGAATTTCTTTGAGGCCGACCGATAGTCCTCCTCCATGGCCTCACCAAACTTTTCCCAGCTCAGAGTTTTTGCTTCTGCCACTGCCTGAGCCGCCGCACGCCTGGTCTGCCGATACCTATCAACTGCCTCAGGAGTCCCAGTGGCCAACATGGCCCGATAGGACTCCTTCTTCAGCTTGACGGCATCCCGTACTTCCGGTGTCCACCATCTGGTACGGAGATTGCCGCCACGACAGGCACCAGCGACCTTGCGGCCACAACTCAGTACAGCAGCTTCAACGATAGAGTCGGAGAACATGGTCCACTCAGACTCCATGTCCCCCGACTCCCTCGGAAGCTGGGAAAATCTTTCCCGGAGGTGGCAGTTGTAGACCTCCCTGACAGAGTGCTCAGCAAGACGTTCCCAGCAGACCCTCACAATACGTTTGGGTCTTCCAGGTCTGTCCAGCCCCCTCCTCTGCCAGCGGATCCAACTTACCACCAGGTAGTGATCAGTTGACAGCTTGGCCCCTCTCTTTACCCGAGTGTCCAAAACATAGGGCCGGAGATCAGATGAAACGACAACAAAATCGATCATCGACCTCCGACCTAAGGTGTCCTGGTGCCAGGTGCACTTGTGGACATCCCTATGCTCGAACATGGTGTTCGTTATGGACAAACCATGACTAGCACAGAAGTCCAATAACAAAGCACCACTCTGGTTCATATTGGGGGGGCCGTTCCTCCCAATCACGCCCCTCCAGGTGTCACTGTCATTGCTCACATGAGCGTTGAAGTCCCCCAGTAGAACAATGGAGTCCCCTGTTGGAGCACCCCTCCCAGGGACTCCAAGAAGGCTGAATACTCTGTGCTGCTATTTGGTCCATAGGCACAAACAACGGCCAGAGCCCTGCTCCCGACCCGAAGGCGAAGACAGGCAACCCTCTCGTTCACCGGGGTAAACTCCAACACATAACGACTAAGCTGGGGAGCTATAAGAACGCCCGCACCAGCCCGCCGCCGTTCACCATGAGCAACTCCAGAGAAATGAAGAGTCCAGCCCCTCTCAAGGAGCTGGGTTCCAGAGCCCATGCTGTGCGTAGCGGTGAGCCCAACTATCTCTAGCTGGTACCGCTCCGCCTCCTGCACAAGCTAGGGCTCTTTTCCCCCTAGTGTGGTGACATTCCATGTCCCAACAGCTAGCTGCCCTGTCCAAGGATCAGGCCGCCGAGGTCCCCGCCTTCGGCTGCCACCTAATCCACACTGCACCGGCCCCCTACGATAGCCTCTGTGGGTGGTGAACCCACAGGAGGTTATATACAATATGTATATAATACATAAAACAAATACAATAAGTATAATAAGAATGGGGAGAATTAGTAACAAACAAAACATTCCAAAAACCAGGAAATCAGGAAAAAGAAACCAGTACAAACACTTAATGTGGTATATTAAAGATTGGCAGGGTGCTTTTAGCCACTATGGCCCAAAGCTCTGGAATTCTCTTCCTGAAGAGCTCAGAGGCATTTCATCCCTGCATAGTTTTAAGAACAGTCTCAAAACATTCCTGTTTAGATCTGCTTTTAGTTAAGAAACTCAATTTTATTTACTTTTTTATTTACAATTTTATTACACTATGTTGTCTATTATTTTCTAAATCTAATTATCTGAATAGTTTTATCTTATTTACTTTACTTTTTTATTATCTTATTTACTTTACTTTTTTACTTTTTATGTTACTTTAATATTTTTATCTTTAATTTCTTTTTGTCATCGTCTGCATCTGTGGATCTTCGTGGTTGTGGTTGTGTCTTGTGATAATCAGTCTCACCTGTGGCTCGTCTCGTTATCACGTGGGGATCATGTGGTTTGTCTATTTAATGTGCGCTCGCGCAGTGTCCTGTGCTCGTCGTTGTCTAAAATTTACACGTCTCTGTACCTGTTCAGTGTTCCACGTGCGCTATACGCGCTATATTCGTATATTATATTAGTGACGTCTGCTGCCTAAAAGGATTTGTGTCTCGTCCTTGACGCCGCACCCACCGTCACATTATCTCCTTTTAAAGTTTCTTTTGATTTATACTGTAAAGCACTTTGAGTTGCATGTATGTATGAAAGGGGCTATACAAATAAAGATTATTATTAAGATTATTATATGCAATGTAATTACTTCAGAAGCTTCAGCACAAAGAAAGAACTAAGCTAAATATAGTCGCAAGCGGAATCACACACAAAAAAAAAGCCCAAAGGCTAATTGAAAAATTACTCAGTTGAGGAACTAAAGGCCCAAACGATCAAAACAAATTGTATTGGCAAAATGATTCAGAACATGCTGTGATTAGCTTTGTGTGTATGTGTGTGTTTGTGTGGCTTTTTATGTAAGGAATAAGGGCTTTTTGAGGCTTTTTTGTTTGGCTTGAGCCAAGGAATGCAACAAGTAGAATTTTGCTTCTAGGCCCAACAGTGTGGAAGATAGTAGCAAAATGATTCAAATGTAAATGTAAAAATGTAAAAGATCATAGTGTCAGGGCAGGCCCCAGCACTGCCCCACCTATGACCACCAGAGGGTGCTCGCGATCTATGTCACGTAGACGCAATCAGCGAAGATGACATCTGTGTGATCCAAACACCTCAAACTTTGATTCGTTTGTCCATAACACTTTTTTCCAATCTTCCTCTGTCCAATGTCTGTGTTCTTTTGCCCATATTAATCTTTTTCTTTTATTAGCCAATCTCAGATATGGCTTTTTCTTTGCCACTCTGTCCTGAAGGCCAGCATCCCGGAGTCGCCTCTTCACTGTAGACGTTGACACTGGCATTTTGCGGGTACTATTTAATGAAGCTGCCAGTTGAGGACCTGTGAGGCGTCGATTTCTCAAACCTGAGACTCTAATGTACTTGTCTTCTTGCTCAGTTGTGCAGCGGGGCCTTCCACTTCTCCTTCTACTCTGGTTAGAGCCTGTCTGTGCTCTCCTCTGAAGGGAGTAGTACACACCATTGTAGGAAATCTTCAGTTTCTTGGCAATGTCTCGCATGGAATAGTCTTCATTTCTCAGAACAAGAATAGACTGTCGAGTTTCAATTGAAAGTTGTCTTTTTCTGGCCATTTTGTGAGTTTAATCGAACCAACAATTATAATGCTCCAGATTCTCAACTAGCTCAAAGGAAGGTCGGTTTTATAGCTTCTCTAACCAGCAAAACTGTTTTCAGCTGTGCTAACCTACTTGCACAAGGGTTTTCAAAATATCCAATAGCCTCCTTACACAGTTAGCAAACACAATGTACCATTAGAACACTGGAGTAATGGTTGTTGGAAATGGGTCTCCATACATCTATGTAGATATTGCATTAAAAACCAGACGTTTACAGCTAGAATAGTCATTTACCACATTAATAATGTATAGAGTGTATTTTTGATGCATTTAATGTTAGCTAAATTAAAAAAAAAAACAGCTTTTCTTTCAAAAATAAGAACATTTCTAAGTGACCACAAACTTTTGAACGGTAGTGTATATATTATGGGCGTGTGTTAATGTAGTCCATTTTAGTACGTGGGTGTGAGTTTAAGGTGTGTAAAATTTAAAATTTCTTAAAGTTTTGTAAATGTGTTAAAATTGCAACAAAAGATAGCTACTCCCTAGCCCGTGACCACCCTAGACCCCCTCCCCCAGCACTGGCCCTCATACTCATCAACCCCAGGTTGGAGAATTCAAGACCCAATGGCCTGCTCGGTTCCAGTCAAATGAAATATGTAAACCACTGTTTGTGTTGACTTTTGGGGTTGTTTTGCATGGGCATTTCTGTTAGTAAAATAAATAGACTTATTTAAAAACTGCTGTATTTATTTGTCAAAACATTTCCAGATTAATGGAGAAAATCCTATGCAATTAAAATTCACGCTGCAGCTGGACCACTTCTCAGTTAAACTAATGCAAATCTGAAGGAGACCAGGCATGGTGTGTAAAAAATAAAAACACCATTATTGGGATCATTGTGAAGATTTTGTCCACAGCATTTTAACCCTTAGGGAATCAATATGTTTTCTCATATGTTAAATATGTAAAGCAAAAAATAATATGCACCAAGTTTGACCTATACTTTGGTACAGCCCAGGGGTGAGTTTCCCGAAACGTTCTTAGCGCTAAGTACTTCTTAACCTCATACGTTTCATACGAGGTTACGAAGTACTTAGCGCTACGAACGTTTCGGGAAACCCACCCCAGAGCAGGAGCAGCACAGAACAGAGCAGGAGCACTAGCTCACAGTACAAATCAATCTGGCCATTATGTTGAGGTGAGTGACTCTCCCTGCTGCACCACTACACTGGATCTTCAGGATCTGCCACCTCCCGAATCCCTCTTCACTGTTTATGTGTGTTTTCCCAGATTAAGTGCTAATTCACAGATGTCATTGTCATGATTCAACATAACAGAGAAGTCTGATCCCTTTCTGAAATGGCTTTGCAGTTTTCATTCTTGGATGAAACCTGATGGCCAGATGTATAAGCTTAACAAAGCTCTGTAGGTTTTCAAAGGGACTCAGATAAGGTGAATGTATCAAATTTTTGAAACAGAGCTTAGTTAACCTGCACACTTGTGCCCCTAGACATCAAATGTTTTCCAAGGATAAACTTTGAGAAGTAATTTCAATATCAATAAATATTTTACCTGCAGAGTTTCAGAATCTAACCAGGTGATAATTCAAAGACTTATCAGTTATACCAAATCATGTTAATTATTTCAGTACATAAGCACTATAATATTTCTAATGGTATTGGCACAAAATTAACATTGAATAACACTGAATTTTGACTGCCACTTTTTAACAGGCAGATTCTGCTCGTCACTTCTCTGAGTGGCCAATGACCAGATCCTGCAGATTTCTCCTCTGCAACATACGGAGAATACGAACCTTTCTTTCACAGGAAGCTACCCAAGTTTCTCTATGTGCTGCATTCTCTTTACTATATGTCCAATTGCTTTATTATTATTGCTATGGTAATGCTGCTAAATTGTGTAATATTCCATCAGCATTTTATTATTAAAGTGAATGGAAGCATATAAGTGAATTCGTCTGCACAACCGTGAGTGCAATAATATTTTAGTCATGTGGAAATGAACATTAGTGTAAGTGCTTTAGTGCTTTAAGTGTGTGTACTATGCATTTATTTTACATTAAGAACAAAACACCTTTTGAAACGGGAGATGTCAGGGTCAGTATTTTGAGTAGCACACACACTTCCTGTATATGTGTGTGTGAGTGTTTCCAATCATTACCAACACAAGAGACTTAAGAGGGTCTTTATTGGCGTTATGGGTTTTCATTGACTACAGACAGAGCTTAACTTGGACTGGATCCTGCCATAACTGCTGAACTGAGCATATTCATCATAATATATAGCTAAACATCTGTTCTGGCGTCTGAGTGTGAGTACCAGTGAGGAGTTGAGTTGCAGCGTTACCATTTAACATCTGTTCTGGAGTCAGAGCATGAGCACCCATGAGAAGCTGGATGGCTGCGTTACTGTTTAACAGCTGTTTTGGTGTCCGACTGTAAGCACCCATGATAAGCTGGATGGCTCCGTTAATGTGTCCACACTACAGCCACACGTGTAAGAAAGGCCTTCAGGACCGAGCTTGGGACAAAACATCTACTTGTCTAAAACAATCTCATCTGGAACACCACAGTAGGAAGTACTGACTTTCTGGTAGCGCATAATATGTTTAGGATACATATACCAGTGGAGACCGGGTATGGTTGTAAGATGGGGAGAGTTGTAACACCATCAGTTCCACCGATTATGGATGAGATAGGAGTCATATGATCATTCCAGTATTTACCCAATTCCTCCCTGATCTCACATGGTGAATATCAAGGCTGTAAACAGGCACATGCAGATTCCATAGAGAAAAAAACTGATTTTGAGGTGAGAAAGTACATTTCTGAATCAAGACTATTTTGTTTAGTACTTATACTATTGCAGATAAAACCATATGAATTATATTACATTAAACAGTAGTTTCTCAGGTAAATTGTGATGCATTTCCCCTTTGTTAATTTCAAATCACCTTGATAATACAGCTAGTTAAACACTGGCTGACAGGGGTGGATATGGTTGTAACACAGCTTTAAAACGTGCTACAGCAATCACCTTACATACAACTAAGAAAATTTTCTTAATTTTAATAATTTTACAGAATGCCTAGGCAGTGAAAAAGAAAGACTGACAGAGGTGTGTCTGCGAATGTTTTAAAAACATCTGATGAGGTCACAAAGAAGGGCAAGTCAGTCAGATCAGTTGTGAAGGCACATGGTATCTGCCATGTAACACACACACACACACACACACACAGAGAGAGAGAGAGAGACATTTATTATTGGACCTACATGTTCTTTACACACGTTCATTGTATTAGTGTTCATTAAGCATAACTATTGTTAAATAAGTTTGTTCTAGTACACTAATTTACACACACACACACACTCCTGAAAACAGAAGGTGTATATGAGTTATGGTCAGTCACAGAGAGAGAGAGACATTGTTCTGGATTGTTATTTTATTTCAAAAACCTTTTTGAAGCTGCATAGTGTGGCCTCTGTATTTGCCTCTTTTGTGTAATTGTTACAACTTACCCCAGCATGTGTTACAACCTACCTCGGTAGTGGGGTAACAAAGGAAAACAATGTAATTGACATCAACTTACGAGGGCTGTGAGATTTGAATTGAGTTTTGAATTGGTGCCATTTGTAGTAAACAAATGTGTGTAGAAACAAATGTTTGAGAACTCTAGCTCAAAAATTCAGTGAGTTACTGAAGCAAAAAGTGTTACAACCATACCCGGTCTCCCCT
This sequence comes from Brachyhypopomus gauderio, assembly GCF_052324685.1. Lineage (NCBI taxonomy): Eukaryota > Metazoa > Chordata > Actinopteri > Gymnotiformes > Hypopomidae > Brachyhypopomus > Brachyhypopomus gauderio. The sequence continues at coordinate 167,965 of NW_027506937.1, read as the reverse complement.
ACATGGACAACTGGCAACTCACAATATAGAAGAAACATCACACAGCATTTAATAAACGTTTTAATGTCATCACTGCTCTGTCCGTAGACATTATATCCTTCACTTTCTGATCTGCTTAAATTCATTGGTCAATTTACTACAAATGGAAATAATTAGAACCATGAATAAAACATTTCACTTGGAATGTTTCTCTACAAAACAAACTTTCTGTTTTTGAAGACTTGTGCTGTGCAGATGTGTGGTCCCAATAAATGTGTATTTCAACAAAAATATTTCCTCGTATCATGCCCTGTGTGATGTTGAAATAGTATTGTATTCAGTATTATGTGGACTGTGTCACAGCTGGTAGTGGTACTGGTAGTTGACGGCACTGACTTCCAAAACAACCAGCAGACACGTTTGAATCACTCTAACCAAACAACTTCATGCACAAAAATCCGTTAAGTATTTCAGATAATCCACATCCACTATTTTAATATGGCACGCACGGTAAGCACTGACTATGCAGCCAGATTTATTTTAATCCTGAAGAGCTATGTTTGTTTCCATCAGATATATGATTTCTTCTGCTGTATGAACATTGCTGTGTTACAACACTACATTTACCCAGTTTGCTCACTTCAAGACTGAAAACGTTTATAACATGAAAACACTTGTTGTGAGTTTGTCATTAACGTATCCCGCCATCTAAACCGGATGTGTTACGCGAATAAACGACCGGACTCGCGGAACCACTTTCATCGTTGTGTTCACCCGGAGCGACAGAGCAGTGCACACAGCCGCTGGGAAACACGAAACACTGCTGCTGGACGTCGGTAAGTTCCTTACAGGTAGCTGTTATACGAACAGCTGTTTACAAGTTTAATGTCTTGTGTTTAATTCGGGTATTAATTCTCTCGCGAAAACAAGTGTTGTTCTAGCGATTACTGTTACCTACAGCACTAATGTAGGTGTAAATCGTAGAGGTAAACACCAACTAGCACACAAGCGCCTTCAGCTGGGCAGTCGGTGTACAATTACCCCACTAGTGGATGTGTGAGTGTATGTGTGTGTGTATCAAACTTATTAAGCAAAAGTTCTCCATTTGAATAAATGTGAGAGGAAGGTGTATTTAAAGTACTATGCCTACTGCGACATCTAATTGAATGGGAGCATAGGCTAATGTTGCTTTTGTTAAATGAGGAGTTTCAGGCGTTGTGATTTATGGTGCCAGGTGGAGACTGCTTGGTTTGCTGCACGAATATAGAAGCGATGATCCATGTCACCTGTAGCAGATTACTGTGAAACATTCAAATATGTGTTGGCAAAGTTACCAATTTATAACTAACATTGGCAATAATAAAAAAAAAACTAGGGTAGGTTTGCTGTTTTCATTTTCAGGAGAATATGCTTACAGACTTTATGGCCATAAACTGCTTTCTAGCTCTAGTATGACTTTCTCTCAATTCCACTCTAAAATAAGATGACTCACTACTTTGACACCATGACCCTGTACCTTTTCTTGCTTTTCTTTATGTGATTCCTGGGTGTGGTCATTACTCTGCCAATGTTGTGTCTGTAGGGGGTTCAGATAAGAAAAGAATCAGGATTCTGTGTATTGTAATTCAATCAGATCTGTAAAAATAATCATTTTAACCTCATTTCTCCTCAATCGGGTCATTTATGATTTTTTTCAGGATGGAAGAAACAAGAAAGTTTTTTTTCTAATGTATAAAAATGTACCTCATACATATTTATTATTCTACACAGAAACCCCAACATCTGACATCAGTCAGACAGCCTACCAGAAACATCCACATTATTGAACAGAGGTTAGTTCTGTAAACATGTTTACAGCATGTGCTGTTTTGATGGTTTTTTGTGGTCTTACACATTGTGTTTTAGAAGCAGATTTTGGGTTATAATCTGTGGTATTACTGTAGTTCGAGGAGCAGATCTTGTTATAATCTGTGGTATTACTGTAATTTTAGGAGCAGACCTTGTGTTAATCTGGCGTATCAGCATAGTGAAACTAAAAGACGAACATCAGACAGCGCACCATGGTGCCACGTTTGAGGTCAAAGGTCAAACAAGAGGAAGGAGACAACAAGCGAACCCGTACGTATGATTTTCTGTTCTAGTGGTGTGGTAATGGTGTGGGCTGGACTCTCGTCTTATTTCTTATTTTAAGTCTTAAGAGACTTAAGCTTTGTGGAAGTCTCAGGTGCAGTCTAAGCTCACGTCAGACAACACTGGAAATAATGTACAGTGGAAAAAAAAATTTTTTTAGACTTACTCGTGGTCAAACTATTTTGAATATTGTTTCCAATGCATAAAGAGCCTACATCAGTTAGGTGTTTGTATGCCAAGACTTTTAGCAGTAAAAGTGTGAAACAAGCACACATCCTATTAATGAAAGTAAAATGTATCCTTCACATTATTTATCCTTCAAATAGGTTGGGTCAAAGTCCTGAACAAATCTGATTGGGAACGTGGAGAAGAGAATGATGAATGCGATACACCTCAGCACACAAACAAACACAAGAAAGCAAAGCAGCACTGCTGCCTCCAGTGTGGAAAGAGTTTTTTGCAATTTTCTCACTTAAAGGCGCACCAGGACGTACACACCAAAGAGCAGAGTTACTGCTGCTCTCAGTGTGGGAGGAGCTTCAGACAAGCACGACTCTTAAACGCCCACCAGCGAATTCATACACGAGAAAAAACTTATCGGTGTTCCAAGTGTGAGAAAAGTTTCTCAGATTTTAGTAAGTTAAGGGAGCATAAAAAAAATCACAAAGGGGAGAAACTTCATCATTGCTCTCAGTGTGGGAAGAATTTTGGGGGGGCTCGAAACCTGATAATCCACCAGAGGGTACACACTGGAGAAAAACCCTATCACTGCTTTCATTGTGGCAAGAACTTTAGTCAAGTCGGACACTTGCGGGAACATGAACGAATTCACACTGGGATAAAGCCCCATCAGTGCTCACAGTGTGGGCAAAGTTTTGCACAAGTGAATGCCCTGAAAATCCACCAGAGGACCCACACTGGAGAAAAACCTTTTCACTGTGCTCAGTGTGGGAAAGCATTTGCACATGCTATAAGCTTGAAGATTCACGAGAGAGTACACACTGGAGAAGCACCTTTTCACTGCTCTCAGTGTGGGAAGAGTTTTTCATATAGTAGAGGCTTGAAGATCCACCAGATGGTGCACACAGGAGAAAAACCTTACGAGTGCTCCCAGTGTGGAAAAACATTTTCACAATCCGGAAATTTCAAGCTTCACCAGAGAATTCACACTGGAGAAAAACCGTATCACTGCACTCAGTGTGACAAGAGATTTACACAAAGCAGCAACTTAAAGGTTCACCAGAAAATACACACGCAAGAAAAACACCATCTCTGCTTCCAGTGTGGAAAGAATTTTTCTCGATTAGAATACTTCAAGCAACATCAAAGAGTTCACACACGAGAAAAACCTTTTCAGTGTCCACAGTGTGGGAAGAGTTATAGACACTATACCACCTTCAGAGTCCACTTGAGAACCCACACTGGTGAAAAACCGTATCCCTGCTCCGAGTGTGATAAGAGGTTTTCATGCTCTCGATTCTTGAAAGTCCACCAGAGAACACACACCGGAGAGAAACCGTATCACTGCACTCAGTGTGGGAAGAGCTTTGCGCATGACAGCACCTTCAAAAAACACCAGAGGATTCACACCGGAGAAAAACCTTATCACTGCACACAATGTGGAAAACATTTTTCCCAAAGTGCCCACTTAAAGAAACACCAAAATATGCATACTAGACAAACCTCTTAATGCTCCGCCATGGCACTAATGTGACCAGTTTATACTTATTAAATATTACAAAAATAGGGTTAGAACAAGGTACTGTAGGCCTTTTTGCATAAAAGTTATGGGATTTATGAATGGTGAGCAGGGAGCTGTAAGCAGTGTTTTAAAGGAATGTGTGTAGTAAGGTTGTACAGCAGAAAATGTAGCGTTTGCAGTGTTTATGGATGTGTTACAGCACATGATTAATTAAACATCAGTGATGGTCTTTCACAGGTGTTTATGGATGTTACAGTACATTATTAATTGTTAACATCAGTGATGGTCTTTTACAGGTGTTTATGGTTGCGTTACAGTACATTATTAATTGTTAACATCAGTGATGGTCTTTCACAGGTGTTTATGGATGTTACAGTACATTATTAATTGTTAACATCAGTGATGGTCTTTCACAGGTGTTTATGGTTGCGTTACAGTACATTATTAATTGTTAACATCAGTGATGGTCTTTCACAGGTGTTTATGGATGCGTTACCGCACAGTATTAATTGTTAACATCAGTGATGGTCTTTCACAGGTGTTTATGGTTGCGTTACAGTACATTATTAATTGTTAACATCAGTGATTGTCTTTCACAGGTGTTTATGGATGTTACCGCACATTATTAATTGTTAACATCAATGATGGTCTTTTACAGGTCTTGCATCACTTTACATTTTACAGTTTGTTTTCTGACACGCATAACCAAACTGTACTTGTCTGTCATGCATTTGCATGGTCTGTCACTCCCAAAGAGCAATAATGGAAGACTAATGTTAATTTTAATAGGAAGCATTGTATTTTTAGATGATGAAATTTGTGAAATGAAGTGTTTAACTATTGCAGCTATTCAAACATGAAAAAGGTCCTGCACCCTGAATGTGTGTCTATGATTCCTTGAATACCCGTGAACGTGTTGCCAAACCAGACCAAACATGTCAGCGACCGGGTCTGAGAAGATGATTTTGGGAAGTATGCAAATTGCTCATCATTCTCATGTAATAAAGTCCCTGTGTTATCCTAATGTTACTACCTGCTTACGTACTACACTTTCCCTCTCAGTCTGTCCCTCGGTTTCTCTTTCACAAGCCTGCATCTCTGGCTGCTGCTCTCCCTGTCTGCTGCTGCTGGCTTCACCTACAGAGGACGCGGAGGCTACAGCAGCGAACATGTCTGTGATTTTTACACATTTTGTAGCATCTACACTGAGACTCTTCAATTTATTCGTGCGTAACTTCTCCGCTCCTCCTTTCTACCGCTTCTGTTGCTCCATGCTGCCTCTCCTTTAACAACGAGCTCAACACTGAACTTAGTGGGAGTTACAGCGAACCACGCAGAGAAAGGGTGGGGCCACTTTCGTCCTATATCTTGATTGGTTCAGTCCTCTGTCTATATTGAAGATGGGCCAATGGGCCGCCCCCTCTAAATTGTGGGCCGGTCTCTTAGGGGAAAAAAAAGGGAAGGAAAAGAGAGACAGTTCTCAGCCCCTGAGAACTGTCGGCCCACCGTGCAAATAACAGGTGTTCCAAAAATCTGTGCCACCCCTCGAGCTGTCCTACCTAGGGCTACTGCACGTGTGCAAAGTAATTTCATGTCAATGTCTACCTTGTCAAAATGTACTACCGCAGCAGTAGCTGTACATACGATCATTTAATAGGCTATATTACCTTATACAAACATACTTTTACCATTAATACTGTAGGTACGATCATTTAATAGGCTATATTATCTTATCCAAACGAGCTTCTACCATTAATATTGTAGGTACGATCATTTTAGGAATCATCAGGAATTTCCCTCTGGGATAAATAAAGTATATCTATCTATCTATTTTAGAGGCTATATTAGCTTATTAGAACGTGCTTTCAGCAATAAGAGTCAATTAAGTCATGTATTGATTACTGGAACACTGTGCTTAAGGAATGTTTTAGAAACCCTGTACAAACATTATTAACGTTACATGGTTAATTGTGTTTAAGAAAGTTGCTTTAGAAATAAAAAATAATCAAACCGAACGAATGTTAAGCATTAAGAAGTGCTTATTTCAAGGTCAATCAACTAAAACCGTTAGTGTAGGACGGAATAAACAGATGGATAAAATCAATTATTGGGTACGCATGCGCAGTAGCCCTAGGTAGGACAGCTTGACGGGTAGCACAGATTTTCAGAACACCTGTTCGCAATCCAGCAATTCTCTAGTGCGTTTTTCTTTTGCAGCGCGATAGGTCTTCTTGGCCACCGTAAAATGCATGTCACTGCCAGGTACTAACGGCAAAAAATACACACTACCCGTGGCATTCATGTCCTAAAAACTGCGGTCAAGCCAGCCCTCACTTAAAAAATCTTGGTCAAGCCAGCCCCCGAAAAAATTGCGAATTTGCGCGTATACCATAGATTACGGTAATGGGTGATGCTGCCTGTGATTCCACATTTAAATCTAAATGTGTACAGAATGAATTAAAAAAAACAATAAATAAACAAGTAAATCATTTAATTCAGAACTAATAAATTGTGAATAAAACTATTTGTCTATAAAAATAAAAACCTTGAAAGTAAATTTAAATTATTACATTTATGTTACCTTACACCGTTTTATATTTACAGTGTTATTAAAAGGAATCCTTCTGATTGCACTGAATAATTTCACTACAGAATGGTAGAACACCACCTAAAGGTGTCACTCAGCTAAGATCAAGAAGATCTGATGTGGAATTTCAAAGTAAAGGTCCCTCAATTGACAAATGACAAACAGCTGGGGCTAACAAGAGGGAGACAACCAGAGCAACTGAAAGTATGTTTGCTTCTCAGCACTGGGGTCTTGGGTTCAAGTCCCTATCTGAGTGGAGTTTCCATGTTCTCCCTGTGTTTGCGTGGGTTTCCTCCAGGGTCTCCGGTTCCCTCCCACAGTCCGAAGACATGGAGGTTAGGTAAATTGGCAGTCCCAGACAAATTCTCCCTGAGTGTGTATCTGTGTCCCTTTGTTCAATAAATAGCAGTTGTCTGAGTGTCTATGCTTGTATGTCCAGTGGTGGATGGTGCTCTGCCACTAGGGTCTGTCCTCTCTCCCCTTCCTGCACCCCATTCAGTCCCCCAGGGGGCTGTGGATCCCGGTAGAGAGTGCGCAGTTGGCTGCTGCTTCTTGCCGTTGTGTGTGATTGGTTGTGTGAGACTTGTCATCTCCGGTAGCTCAACATGTTCAGCCACATAATCCCAATTAGAAACAAAGGGCAGGAACCTCTGAAGTTTGAATTCCATGTCCACTCTTTGGGGTGTCATGGCCTGGTGGTTAGGGAACTGGTCTTGTGACCGGAGGGTCGTAGGTTCGATTCCCAGACCTGAGGCCATGACTGAGGTGCCCCTGAGCAAGGCCCTTAACCCTCAATTACTCACTTGTATGTTAAAAAAAAAGAGATAAAAATGTAAGTCGCTCTGGATAAGGGAGTCTGCCAAATGCCGTAAATGTACTTGTACCAGTGTTAAAATTGTAAAGCGCCTTGGGTATCCTGAAATGCATTATATAAATTGAACATTCATTCATTCATGAGCGTGTGAGGGGTGGTGACAGTGGGCGGACACTAGGAGCACATGGCAGAAATGTAAACACAGGCACATGGCACTGACAGGACAATGAAAACAAAGACAGAAAGACAAGAATGAAGCAGGGCAGAATATGACACCTGTTCGCAATTGTCATGGGCAGACGACGAGGTTAGGCACGTTAGGCAGGGGTCCCCTTGGACTATGATGTTTGCTAATGACATTGTGATCTGTAGTGAGAGTAGGAAGCAGGTGGAGGTGAGCGTGGAAAGATGGAGATATGCTTTGGAGAGTGGGAATGAAAGTGAGCAGGAGTAAAACAGAGTACATGTGTGTGAATAACAGGGCAGACGGTGGACAGGTCCAGTTACAAGGAGTTGATTTGGTGAAGGTTGACGAGTTTACCTACTTAGGGCCGAGGGTACAGAGTAATGGAGGAAGTGAAAAAGAGGTAAAGAAGAGAGTGCAGGCAGGGTGGTGTGGATGGCATAAAGTGTCTGGGGTGATCTGTGATAGAAGGGTGTTGGCTAGAATGAAAGGAAAGATCTATAGGACAGTAGTGAGACCTGCTATGTTGTATGGACTGGAGACAGTGACACTGACAAAGAGACAGGTGAGGGAGATGGAGGTGTCTGAGATGAAGATGTTGAGATTCTCATTTGGAGTGACGAGGAAGGATAGGATCAGAAATGAGTTTATTAGAGGATCAGCACATGTAGCATGTTTTGGAGATAAAGTTAGAGAAGCGAGATTGAGATGGTTTGAACATGTACAGAGGAGGGAGGAGAGGTATATTGGTAGGAGGGTCTTGAGGATGGAACTTCCAGGCAAGAGGAGGAGAGGTAGACCTAAGAGGAGGTTTATGGATGCAGTGGTAGAGGATATGAGAGTGGCTGGTGTTTCAGTGGAGGACACTCAAGACAGGGCCAGATGGAGGAGTTTGATCCGCTGTGGCGACCCCTAAACGGGAATAGCAGAAAGAAGAAGAAGAAGACTGCCTGACCTCCTAGAAGATACAATACAATGTTAGGCATGTGTGTGGGATTTGGGGCAAACGGCTTTCCAATGCCCCTGTTTTATTGTTTTAATCAATTCTAGGAAGACGTTTGCTTATTTGAACTAATTCCCATTCATTGTTCAGCAGCAACCTGCTGAATAAATGATAAAACATCAAGGTTTACTAAGCAATGAAATGATAATGGGGCAGCAGCATCTTGACTGCAGACAGGAAGTAGAATGACCAACTCATTAAGAGGGCCTGGTCTGTCCTGATAAACCTCTTGGACCCAGTGCAAGAGATGGCAATATACTTAGACAGCACTGGACAGCTGCTTCAGTCAATAGTTTCTTCACTTTAGTCTTCATAGTTCTCTTCATCTTTTCCACTGCTGTTAGACTACACAACCCACACTGCTCCTAGTAAACCCCACACATCAGCAATCAAAAAATTGATCAAATATGGTTATTTGAGGGACCTTTACTTTGAAATGCCACATCAGATCTTCTTGATCTTGACTGAGTGACATCTGTAGGTGGTGTTCTACCATTCTGTAGTGAAATTACTCTGTGCAATCAGGAGGATTTTTTTAATGACACTGTAAATATAAAAAGGTGTAAAAGTAACAAATGTAGTAATTTACTTTCAAGGTTTTTATTTTCATAGACATTAAATACAGTTTTATTCACGATTTATTAGTTCTGAATTAAATGATTTACTAGTTTATTTATTGTTTTTTTTTACTCATTCTGTACACCATTTAGATTTAAATGTGGAATCACAAGCCGCATCACCCATTATCGTAATCTATGAAATAAGCGCAACTTCGCGATTTTTTCGGGGGCTGGCTTGACCAAGATTTTTTAAGTGAGGGCTGGCTTGACCGCAGTATATAACATGGCTTCAGTAAAAGAAGATTCCGAGTTATGTGAGTATTTCCTTATTACTGAAAGTAATACTACTGCGTAGTTAAAACGACGAAGCTTTACAAACCTTCGTGTTTCGGTTTTAGCTCCGTATGTCATCAGAGCATTATGAGTATGTTGTAATCCGGCCTGGTTCTGGTTCAATAAAACATAATGGGCATATAATCTTGAGTCATATATTCAAAACCAGAACTACATGCAGGACTTGATTTGAGGAGGGATGCGAGGAGATGCTAACCATATCCTTAACCTTGATGTGTTGTTGACAGTGTTGTGCGTGAGCCAGTTCAAAAGAACGCGTTCATTAAACACGCTCATTTTTTCGTGAACGTTGAACTGAACGCAACACATTTTAAAATAAAGAGCTTGAACGTGATTTAGTTCACATTATCGTGTCGTGAACGGCAGACGTCACTGTAATTGAACCGTTACCCGTGATGAATTGCTGCAGAGCGGGGTAGGCATAGCAACGCTGCGTAGCAGGCAAAGACGGGAGGGAGGGAGGGAGGGAGAGAGAGAGAGCTGCAAAATTATTTGAATATCTCACGAAAAAAGTGAACTGAACTTTGAACTAGTTCAGAATTCATTTCTCACGTCTAAAGTCACATTCAAGATTCAAGATTCAAAGCTTTATTGTCGTATGTACAGTAGAAAACGGGTTTCTCTGTACAATGAAATTCTTTTTTTGCTGTCTGCACAGGATGTAATAAGTACAAAGTTTCAACAAATACTAATAATAATAATAAATATATATATATAAAACACCCTGAAATAAAAATTATTTACAATGTGCAAGTATGAACAAAAGGTGCAACAAGGTGTAAACATACATGTGCAGTTGTATGTTTACTGTAAACAATCATGCACTCATATCGTGCAAAGGTCAGCTGTTTAAGAGTCTGATAGCTGTTGGAAAGAAAGAAGTCTTTAATCTAGTTGTCCTGCACTTCACACTTCTGTATCTCTGGCCTGAGGGTAGAAGTCTGAATAGTCCATGTTGGGGATGGGTGGGGTCTTTGATGATGGAGGCAGCTCTTCTGTGAACTCTTTGATGGTAGATGCTCTGGAGAGAGGGCTGTGCCGTCCTGGTGATTTTCGTAGCAGTTTTTATCACTCTCTCCAGGTGTTTACGGTCCTTCGCAGTCGAACTGCCGTACCACACGGTGATGCAGTTTGTCAGAATGGACTCTATGATGCAGTGGTAGAAGTTGTTGAGTATTTTGGGTGACATTCCAAATTTCCTCAGCCTTCTCAAGAAATGTAACCGCTGCTGAGCCCTCTTCAGCACCTGCGTGGTGTTTAGTGTCCAAGTGAGGTCATCACTAATGTGGACCCCTAGGTATCTGTAGTGTCTGGTATGTTGTTCTGAATGTAGGACAGCACCACTCTCTCGAAGCACTTCATAATGATTGGAGTGAGCGCTACTGGCCTATAGTCATTCAGGCAGGAAAGTTCTTCTTGGGCAGAGGGATGATAGTGGTGGTCTTGTAACAGGTGGGAACTGTGCATTGTTTGAGGGAAAGGTTGAATATAGAGGTGAAAACATCAGCCAGCTCGTTAGCACATGCTCCGAGGGCTCGACCAGGAATGTTGTCAGGTCCTGCAGCTTTGTGGGGGTTGATCCTCCTCAGGGCTTTGTGTACTTGGGCTGTCGAGACAACTGGTGGGGGGCTGGAGAGTTGTGTAATTGAGGCGTGTGTATTCACATGCAATTTGTCATTATCAATAGTGGCATTGTTTTAATCAAATAAAAATAAAACGAAAATACTTTTTAGTTTGTTTCATTTTAATTTAACTGTATATTGTGGCACTTGAATTTCATTAAAGGTGCACTGGAAGGCATTTATCCTGTATGTAGTGACTTATTATCCAATGTCTTAAGGATTACTTAGCACAATTAACAAATGGTCCGGGATACTACTGAACAGTGGTGTTGTCCTATGAATTAGGGAAACGCACTTTACTGGTGGAGCTGGGACGCACCAGCATCACATTTTATATATTTTGCACGCAAAAGTCAGTATCTTTTCTCCAGCAGCCAGCACGTAGGCTTAATGTATCCTCTGGCAAAGCTGCATAGGTATAATGATCAGAATAGTTAAACAACAGTTAAATTTAAACTATTATATGAACTTACCCAGGAGAAGGCTGAGGGCTATTAATGAACACTGAACATGTAATGACTGATAAGTAACAACACATTAAAAGTAAACTGTATGCTAAGCTGAAAAGTACTTCAAAACTCTCACGTGTAGGCTATGCTCTAATACACTATGCTGACTAGTTGCTGACCAATGAGATGACAGTGTACTTCTTCTGACACGTACTGTATCAGCTCTCAGCAACTACCAGTATAGATGACTGGTGTCTTATCTTGTTGGTAGTGACTCAGCACTGCAGACTGCATCATGAGTGCGGCTGCCGACTGCTGTAGATGTTGAAACAGTATAAATCACAGGAGATTGGAAACTTGCAAGGCCTTGCTGCTTCCATAATTAGGCAATATTGTGTCAGGCCTGGCTCAGATGCGGCTCCTCCGGCAACCACAGGAGGGGGCTCACGAGTCCTTGGCAGTCACGATCAGGTACTCCGACAAAATTACGGAGCAACTTAGTTACGTCACTGCAGCTATACGGATCCTAGCCAGTTCTACCTACCTACCTCACCTCAAACCTACTCTCCCTTCTCCTGCTCGTTACTCAGAAGATCCTGAAGGGTGTAGAGGTTTTTTATGACAGTGTTCACTAGTGTTCAAACAGAAACCCTCACGTTTCCCTCCCGAACGTGCGTACGGTAGCCTACGTGGTGGCGTTGCTTTGGCCTGGGCCACTCCTCTTTTGGAAGCACAGGCAGACGTATGCTCCACATACAAACGTTTCTCTGACCTAGCTGACCTAGACACCTTAATCACGTTCACAGTACGCCTAGACAATCGCCGTCGTGAACGCCATCAAGCCAGAAGGCTGCCCAAAATGCGACGTTACACCTGCATAGGGCTGGCATAACGACTATTTTTCTTTCGATTCAACTATCGACTATTTTATCGTCTAAACAATTAATTTTCTGCGGGGGGGGGGGGGGGGGGGGGGGGGGGTGTTGCATGTTGCGTACCGACAGTCACGCTGTCTACATTCTGATTAAGAACAGGGCTGCGCTCACTTTAGCATAAATTCCAGCACTTTTCAAACCTGAAACACAATGTAACATTAAAATTCATCAGGTAAATGTTCCTTCCCCTGTTTTTGAGGGGTGTTTCTTTATACTACCACATGTCGTTTCAGAGAACACTGCAAAGATTGTGACGCGGCGAGTTTAAACGCCTCCGCCGTTCGCGCAGGTTCACGCGAGGTGTGCCGAGTCGCGCGCTACAGTCACTCGCGAAAGTATAATCCATAATAAATAATCCAGCCATGCGTGTGACGTAATCTCAGGGATTACGTCACACGCAGCGCTGTGCGGCCGTAATGCCTGTAAATTAAAATTTTAATGGTCCAATGAAGGTCATTTAAAAATCAGGACATTTCCTCACTTAAAAAACCCCGGGACTGTACGTAAAATACGGACATGTCCCGGGACATACGGATGTTTAGTCACCCTACTTTAAGAGAGCTGGACTGTTTGCCATACCGAGCCACAGCACGTTTAACGGCTTCGGCTCTTTCTCTTGCATCGCTATCAGGTAGGCTAACTGATTTGTATTAGCCTAAATTTAAACATGGGTCTGTGGCGGGTGTTGAGTGCAGAGCGTTGAGGAGCGATTTCGATTGGAGGATTGTGCTCTCTGAGATTTTTATTATTATTTTTTTTACTGATGCTGGTCCAGCGTGGCGCGTGCCAGTGATTATGCCTCGCGTGCCACATGTTTGCCGACCCCTGCTGTAGACTTTTGCAAAGCTCCTTTGGCTTCGCTGCAGCCGGTGTTACACCAGATTCTGTGACCGTCGAGTTTTGTGACCACAGGGGGCGCTATTTCACAGTTTCTGTTCAGAGGCACGAGCGCTTTATGAACGCTACGTAAACTACGCTGATGCGCTTTCTTTTCTCGTTTTGTTGGTGTCCGCGAGCCAAAAGACTACCAGCCAACTTTAAATTTCATGAATGGGATGGAGAGGTGAGCCCTTTAACTGGGGTCACGTATTCTGATAGCCGCCATCAGAACTGGTGACCCCAGTTGACAGTAAATGTCCCATTCATGAAATTTAAAGTTGGCTGCAATGGTGAGAGCATGGTAAGACTCCTGGAAATATGTGTTTGTTTTATTATTAATAGTATCTGGACATTCAGTGGGGTCACATATTCTGATGGCGGCTATCAGAATACGTGACCCCAGTTAAAGGGCTCACCTCTCCATCCCATTCATGATTTTTATTGTTGGCTGCAATGGTGAGAGGATGGTAAGACTCCTGGAAATATGTGTTTGTTTTATTATCAATAGTATCTGGACTAGGGTGCCCGCCAAACCAATGTAAAAAATTAAAGTTGGCAATTTTGACTGTGGTACCCTCCCAAATTGTAGTGCCAGCTTTGTTTATAAACACTGCAAAGTTTCAGAGCTGTAGGTTAATATTTACTGGTGGCTCAACATGAATAAAGTTGATACTATATGGCGAAGACACTTATGGTACCTGAGTGAAGAATTAATCGCTCTTGCATTCTTTGATGATGGTGTGAACAGCAACATCAAAAGAAATATGATTACTGCCCTTCAGAAAGCTGGCTCTGATGAAACTAAGCCACCAAAACGGATCGAGATTGAACCTGGTGTCATTCCTGAAAAGGAACTCCAAGACTTTGTCACAAACAGAACAATATCATTCTTTCACACTCTTGGGTTGAATGCAGACTTCCTTACACAAGCAGATCCTGACACTTGGCAGAAATGTGACGACTTTCTACAAGCAAAGAAATATGTTGAGTTTGGCCGTGGTAAATGATAGAGCAGAGCGAGCAGTAAAATTGATGCAGGACTTCAACACTTCAATTACAACAAATGAAGATCAGAAACAGTATCTTCTGCAGGCAGTCTTGAGCCACAGAGCCAGATATCCCGTCGCCAGGAAATCATTGTTTGCAGAGCCTGGCAGTGTTGCAGATGACATTCAGCACTAGCAGTAGCAGCACAGCATCGCAGACTGCGTGAATTTTATAATTCTTTGGACTGGCTGTAGCATAAACTTAGTTAAAGCAGTTGTGAATTCACTTTAAAATAATACAATTTGAGTTGTGATTATATATGATAGTGCATTAATAATTTGACATTGGTTGATGAGACATAAAGTAAACATTAACTGCCCAGCACTAGCGGCTATCGTATATTAACCAATATGTGTTAACTTTATACACATTGAGCCACCTTTAAATATTCAATAAAAAATTTGAAAAAATTACAGTGATTTACTATCATGCCATATAACAAACTGAGAGGGTACCACATGTGAAATTCAGAAGTTCGTTTTTGGCGGGCACCCTAATCTGGACATTCAGTAGGGTCACACCTTCTGTGGCAGCTGTGTTAAATTATGACTCTTGTGAATAACTATGGTTTAAAGACCTGGCACAGTTTCATCATCTACCATGAAAACCCCACCGTGACTCCACAATAACAGAAAACCAAGAAAAATTAACTCTAACTTTTTATTACTCTATATTTAAACATTTAATCCAAAGGGGCAGAATTACCATTCGTAATTACAGAATCTTTCAGCGATTGCTTACGATGAAGCTTGCTATTTTCGTGTAAAATGATCAAAACATTCTTGTTTAAGTACATTTATGTAATTAAGAGACGATAAAATGTAGATACAAAAATATCTGTCGTCTTTTGGCTCGCGGACACCAACAAAACGAGAAAAGAAAGCGCATCAGCGTAGTTTACAATTGACAAAATATGGCACACACACACACAGCGTTCGTAAAGCGCTCGTGCCTGTGAACAGAAACTGTGAAATAGCGCCCCCTGTGGTCACAAAACTCGACGGTTACAGAATCTGGTGTGGCATTTGTTCTTTTGAGTGGCGCTGACCAATGACTGGAGACTCTCTGATGTCACGCGTTGAGGAAAAACATTTCTTTGAACGGACGCATTTTAGAAATTAAAATGGAGCATTAATAAAAATAAAAACAAAAAAATAAATATACAAAACCGATGCGTCGACTTAAAATATTGACGTCATCGACTGTGTCAACCAATTGCCGCAGCCCTACACCTGCAGTTACACGTTACGCCTGCTGGCTTTTATTGATGGCTCACTGGTCAAAGAACTAGATATACCCCTGGTCAATCTAGACAAACGCCTCACTGTGGCCACTCTGGACGGACGCGCTTTAGCCTCAGGAGAAGTGGCTAGGCACACTATACCTGTCAACATGGACATAGGGGTTTATGAAGAACAGATCACGCTTTATGCCATCAGCGCCCCTCAAATGCGTCTCATACTGGGGTTTCCATGGCTACAGCACCACAACCCTGAAGTTGACTGGCTAGTACTGTGCATAGTTTGGGATCTGTGTGTAGGGAGTGTTTTTGCCACTGTGTGTGTGCTTGCTTTACTCTCGCGTTGACTAATATCATCACTGTTGATTGTGTCAGCTCGAGCCGGCACTTGGGTCCGTCTCTCTCTGTTTTTACATGTGATGGGTATGGTAATGTACTCACCACATGTAAAAACTGAGAGAGAGTTATATATTGCTTTTTCTTTACACTTTCAGCACACAAGATGAAGACTGCAGAGGACACACACAGTATTCATGACCCACCTCTCAGTAAGTACCCAACTGCTCATTTAAGACTATAAATAGATTCAAATGAATAAAGTGTCTAGATTGTTACCTGAAGGGCCAGTGTGTGTATGTATGTACAGGGTGAGTCAAAAGTCATAGGGCACCATCTTATTTCAGAAAAGTAAAGGAAAATTACATATCTGAATACCCCACGAAGTAATGGTGGTAATCCTCAGTGTTGTTTTTCTATGCTTATGATGCATCGACAGCTCTAGTCTATGACTGGCAAATGTTGCTGCAAATTAAAACACTCTATGGAAAACTTGTCGGTCACTAAAAACTTTTTATTTACTGGACCGACTCTCTGCTCCCCTGCTCACGGAGTTCCGCTACTGAATGACTGGGGGAGAAGATCAAAAACTTCACGGGAAAAGCGTTACAGGAAAAGGAGGGGTATGAGGGCCGACGTTCAGGTGAAATCCCGACGGCTCTGGAAGCAAGTTCAGGCTACTCCGTTGTTTTCCTGGGTGGCACTGGGTCCTTCTGTGGGAATGCTAGACGCCGTGGGGCGTGTGAGCGGTTGCGGTAGAGCGTCCTATTTACGGTTGGTGAGTCCCACAATGGGTAATGTTCCAGTTGTCCTACAAAGATCTCTTTTGTGCATCCAGCGTGGTCGTGAACGGGATGGACAGCGTGTGATACATGAGATTGCATGTGTCTCCAACGTCTCCCCAAACAGTAGGCTACTTCAGACTTTTCTTTTAAAATGTGCCTGGTCAACGCGCAAATAACAAAAGTTGGCAAGACAAAGCCATTCTATTGTGTTTTAATATATAGACCCCCGGGTCCAGCTGGTCAGTTTTTAACCGAGTTTACTGATCTTCTGACATCAATTATAAAACTGGATAGAGTTTTATTGCTTGGAGATTTTAATTTACATATTTATGACATCTTGGACAGTGTAGCCACTGAGTTTCTCTGTAAGACTGAATCTTTTAACTTTAAACAATGTGTCTCAGGTCCCACTCATGCGGGTGGTCATACACTAGACCTTGTTTTCTCATTAGGAGTAGACATTGATCAGATCTGTTGTGAGGATCTTCAAATCAGTTTTCAACACTCTATGACAGAGGTCCTCAACTGGCGGACCCGAACACAGTCCTGTCCAGACCCAATCTCATTCCTGATTAACTGGATACGGACCCAAAAAAATATATATTTATTAATGTTGAAAGGAGAATTAATTTTAAACCAGAGCATTTATTTCAGGGCTATTGAAAAAAAACACTCCGTCAAGAGTGTTACGTTCGACACACGCCACCTCCCGCTCAACAATTTACGTTCGCCGCCCCGGACCTCAGGTCACAGCTATCTGCCAAAATTGGACTGCGGAAAAATATAGTTGAATACCCCTGCTCTATGATTTTAACATTGATCATGATGACACTGAGCTTTTAATGCAGTCATTTCATCTGCACTGCTTAAATATCATGGATAAAGTTGTACCCTTAAAGCTCAGGTCTAAATCTATCCATAACACTGAACCATGGTTAACACAGGAGGTTCGTACCTACAGACAGGTCTGTCGCAGGGCTGAGGTTTTTATCTTTCTTATAAGGTAATGAACATCAGATCTAATATCCAGCCTGTGAAGTGTACAATTAGCGCTCCTCCACAACATTATTTAATAATTATGGAGTCATTTCAAACCATTAGCTTAGGAGATCTGATGGACATTATCGCGAAAACTAAACCTTCATTTAGTTCCTTGGATATAATTCCACCTTCATAATTCCACCTTCACGCTGTCTACATTCTGATTAAGAACAGGGCTGCGCTCACTTTAGCATAAATTCCAGCACTTTTCAAACCTGAAACACAATGTAACATTAAAATTCATCAGGTAAATGTTCCTTCCCCTGTTTTTGAGGGGTGTTTCTTTATACTACCACATGTCGTTTCAGAGAACACTGCAAAGATTGTGACGCGGCGAGTTTAAACGCCTCCGCCGTTCGAGGTGTGCCGAGTCGCGCGCTACAGTCACTCGCGAAAGTATAATCCATAATAAATAATCCAGCCATGACGCGGCTCAGGGATTACGTCACACGCAGCGCTGTGCGGCCGTAATGCCTGTAAATTAAAATTTTAATGGTCCAATGAAGGTCATTTAAAAACCAAGACATTTCCTCACTTAAAAAACCCCGGGACTGTACGTAAAATACGGACATGTCCCGGGACATACGGATGTTTAGTCACCCTACTTTAAGAGAGCTGGACTGTTTGCCATACCGAGCCACGGCACGTTTAACGGCTTCGGCTCTTTCTCTTGCATCGCTATCAGGTAGGCTAACTGATTTGTATTAGCCTAAATTTAAACATGGGTCTGTGGCGGGTGTTGAGTGCAGAGCGTTGAGGAGCGATTTCGATTGGAGGATTGTGCTCTCTGAGATTTTTATTATTATTTTTTTTACTGATGCTGGTCCAGCGTGGCGCGTGCCAGTGATTATGCCTCGCGTGCCACATGTTTGCCGACCCCTGCTGTAGACTTTTGCAAAGCTCCTTTGGCTTCGCTGCAGCCGGTGTTACACCAGATTCTGTGACCATCGAGTTTTGTGACCACAGGGGGCGCTATTTCACAGTTTCTGTTCAGAGGCACGAGCGCTTTATGAACGCTACGTAAACTACGCTGATGCGCTTTCTTTTCTCGTTTTGTTGGTGTCCGCGAGCCAAAAGACTACCAGCCAACTTTAAATTTCATGAATGGGATGGAGAGGTGAGCCCTTTAACTGGGGTCACGTATTCTGATAGCCGCCATCAGAACTGGTGACCCCAGTTGACAGTAAATGTCCCATTCATGAAATTTAAAGTTGGCTGCAATGGTGAGAGCATGGTAAGACTCCTGGAAATATGTGTTTGTTTTATTATCAATAGTATCTGGACATTCAGTGGGGTCACATATTCTGATGGCGGCTATCAGAATACGTGACCCCAGTTAAAGGGCTCACCTCTCCATCCCATTCATGATTTTTATTGTTGGCTGCAATGGTGAGAGGATGGTAAGACTCCTGGAAATATGTGTTTGTTTTATTATCAATAGTATCTGGACATTCAGTAGGGTCACACCTTCTGTGGCAGCTGTGTTAAATTATGACTCTTGTGAATAACTATGGTTTAAAGACCTGGCACAGTTTCATCATCTACCATGAAAACCCCACCGTGACTCCACAATAACAGAAAACCAAGAAAAATTTACTCTAACTTTTTATTACTCTATATTTAAACATTTTATCCAAAGGGGCAGAATTACCATTCGTAATTACAGAATCTTTCAGCGATTGCTTACGATGAAGCTTGCTATTTTCGTGTAAAATGATCAAAACATTCTTGTTTAAGTACATTTATGTAATTAAGAGACGATAAAATGTAAATACAAAAATATCTGTCGTCTTTTGGCTCGCGGACACCAACAAAACGAGAAAAGAAAGCGCATCAGCGTAGTTTACAATTGACAAAATATGGCACACACACACACATAGCGTTCGTAAAGTGCTCGTGCCTGTGAACAGAAACTGTGAAATAGCGCCCCCTGTGGTCACAAAACTCGACGGTCACAGAATCTGGTGTGGCATTTGTTCTTTTGAGTGGCGCTGACCAATGACTGGAGACTCTCTGATGTCACACGTTGAGGAAAAACATTTCTTTGAACGGACGCATTTTAGAAATTAAAATGGAGCATTAATAAAAATAAAAACAAAAAAATAAATATACAAAACCGATGCGTCGACTTAAAATATTGACGTCATCGACTGTGTCAACCAATTGCCGCAGCCCTACACCTGCAGTTACACGTTACGCCTGCTGGCTAGATATACCCCTGGTCAATCTAGACAAACGCCTCACTGTGGCCACTCTGGACGGACGCGCTTTAGCCTCAGGAGAAGTGGCTAGGCACACTATACCTGTCAACATGGACATAGGGGTTTATGAAGAACAGATCACGCTTTATGCCATCAGCGCCCCTCAAATGCGTCTCATACTGGGGTTTCCATGGCTACAGCACCACAACCCTGAAGTTGACTGGCTAGTACTGTGCATAGTTTGGGATCTGTGTGTAGGGAGTGTTTTTGCCACTGTGTGTGTGCTTGCTTTACTCTCGCGTTGACTAATATCATCACTGTTGATTGTGTCAGCTCGAGCCGGCACTTGGGTCCGTCTCTCTCTGTTTTTACATGTGATGGGTATGGTAATGTACTCACCACATGTAAAAACTGAGAGAGAGTTATATATTGCTTTTTCTTTACACTTTCAGCACACAAGATGAAGACTGCAGAGGACACACACAGTATTCATGACCCACCTCTCAGTAAGTACCCAACTGCTCATATAAGACTATAAATAGATTCAAATGAATAAAGTGTCTAGATTGTTACCTGAAGGGCCAGTGTGTGTATGTATGTACAGGGTGAGTCAAAAGTCATAGGGCACCATCTTATTTCAGAAAAGTAAAGGAAAATTACATATCTGAATACCCCACGAAGTAATGGTGGTAATCCTCAGTGTTGTTTTTCTATGCTTATGATGCATCGACAGCTCTAGTCTATGACTGGCAAATGTTGCTGCAAATTAAAACACTCTATGGAAAACTTGTCGGTCACTAAAAACTTTTTATTTACTGGACCGACTCTCTGCTCCCCTGCTCACGGAGTTCCGCTACTGAATGACTGGGGGAGAAGATCAAAAACTTCACGGGAAAAGCGTTACAGGAAAAGGAGGGGTATGAGGGCCGACGTTCAGGTGAAATCCCGACGGCTCTGGAAGCAAGTTCAGGCTACTCCGTTGTTTTCCTGGGTGGCACTGGGTCCTTCTGTGGGAATGCTAGACGCCGTGGGGCGTGTGAGCGGCTGCGGTAGAGCGTCCTATTTACGGTTGGTGAGTCCCACAATGGGTAATGTTCCAGTTGTCCTACAAAGATCTCTTTTGTGCATCCAGCGTGGTCGTGAACGGGATGGACAGCGTGTGATACATGAGATTGCATGTGTCTCCAACGTCTCCCCAAACAGTGGGCTACTTCAGACTTTTCTTTTAAAATGTGCCTGGTCAACGCGCAAATAACAAAAGTTGGCAAGACAAAGCCATTCTATTGTGTTTTAATATATAGACCCCCGGGTCCAGCTGGTCAGTTTTTAACCGAGTTTACTGATCTTCTGACATCAATTATAAAACTGGATAGAGTTTTATTGCTTGGAGATTTTAATTTACATATTTATGACATCTTGGACAGTGTAGCCACTGAGTTTCTCTGTAAGACTGAATCTTTTAACTTTAAACAATGTGTCTCAGGTCCCACTCATGCGGGTGGTCATACACTAGACCTTGTTTTCTCATTAGGAGTAGACATTGATCAGATCTGTTGTGAGGATCTTCAAATCAGTTTTCAACACTCTATGACAGAGGTCCTCAACTGGCGGACCCGAACGCAGTCCTGTCCAGACCCAATCTCATTCCTGATTAACTGGATACGGACCCAAAAAAATATATGTTTATTAATGTTGAAAGGAGAATTCATTTTAAACCAGAGCATTTATTTCAGGGCTATTGAAAAAAAACACTCCGTCAAGAGTGTTACGTTCGACACACGCCACCCCCCGCTCAACAATTTACGTTCGCCGCCCCGGACCTCAGGTCACAGCTATCTGCCAAAATTGGACTGCGGAAAAATATAGTTGAATACCCCTGCTCTATGATTTTAACATTGATCATGATGACACTGAGCTTTTAATGCAGTCATTTCATCTGCACTGCTTAAATATCATGGATAAAGTTGTACCCTTAAAGCTCAGGTCTAAATCTATCCATAACACTGAACCATGGTTAACACAGGAGGTTCGTACCTACAGACAGGTCTGTCGCAGGGCTGAGGTTTTTATCTTTCTTATAAGGTAATGAACATCAGATCTAATATCCAGCCTGTGAAGTGTACAATTAGCGCTCCTCCACAACATTATTTAATAATTATGGAGTCATTTCAAACCATTAGCTTAGGAGATCTGATGGACATTATCGCGAAAACTAAACCTTCATTTAGTTCCTTGGATATAATTCCACCTTCACAATTTTTTAAAGTTTTACCAGATATAGGCTCTGCAGCCTTAACTCTTATAAATTCTTCCTTGTTGACAGGTTGTGTTCCTACTTATTTTAAACATGCATCTGTCCAGCCAGTGATTAAAAAACCGAACCTTGATCCTGCAGAGCTTAAAAACTATAGACCAATATCTAAACTTCCATTTTTGTCTAAAATGAAAGACGTAAACCATTTCAATGCTGTACCGGATAAACCTACACAATCTCTCAGTCTCTTGATTAAGATCTGATGGTCTACAGTATTGAATGCAGAACTGAGGTCAAGCAATACTAAAGCAATACTAAAACTGAACAATCACCTACGTCAGAAGACATAAGCAGGTCATTAGAAACCCTCAGCAGAGCCGTTTCTGTAGAATGACGTTTACGAAAGCTAGACTGGTACTTATCATATATATTATATTTTTCCAGAGCAGCAGTGAGTTGATTGGCTACCACCTTCTCTAAGATTTTAGACAAAAATGGAAGTTTAGATATTGGTCTATAGTTTTTATGTCGCTGACTCTGTTCTTTTGTCCTGTGGTGTTCCGCAGGGTTCGGTCCTGGGCCCACTGTTATTTTCTCTCTACATGCTTCCCTTGGGCCAGATATTCGATGGTTTTAACATTACTTATCATCTGTTTGCTGACGATATTCAGCTTTACTTCTCCTTTAAACTGAATGAAATTCAGTGTCTACATAGGCTACTTGACTGTTTGGAAGCCATTAGGAACTGGTTGTCAAATAACTTCCTACAGCTAAATGCAGAAATTTTGATTGTTGCTCCTAGTAAGGTGACTCCGGTGATCAAACAATCGTTTGGTTTTTTTTCCCCAGTCACCCAGACGACGCTGCGTAACCTCTGTGTTATATTTGATCAGTCATTGTTGTTCGATAGACATGTTGAACAACTGACAAAATCTTGTTTCTTCCATTTGAGAAACATTGGCAAACTTAGATCTGTAGTCTCAAATTCAGAGCTCGAGATGCTTATTCATGCTTTTATTTAATCTCGCATTGATTACTGCAATTCCCTATTTACTTCACTTAGTGTGTCTGCTCTAAATCGCTTGCAGGCAATACAAAATGCTGCCGCTAGACTGCTTACTCGATCAAATAAACAATCCCATATTACTCCTCTACTATCATCCCTGCACTGGCTTCTGGTCAAACAACGTATACATTTTAAAATTCTCACTCTTACTTACAGAACGCTGCATGACCAGGCTCCACTGTATCTAACCGAGTTACTTAAGCCACATGTAGCCACACGTTGTCTTAGGTCAATCAACTTAGGTTTGTTGTCGGTTCCTCACCCTTGCTTAAAAACTCGTGGGGACCGAGCATTTGTAGTTACTGCACCAAGGCTATGGAACTCTTTGCCAAAGTTCCTAAGAGAAGCTGAGTCGGTTGAGTCATTTAAAAGGCAATTAAAGACCTAGCTTTTAAAATTGGATTTTGGATAATTTACTGTAATTGTATTTCATTTTATTGCCTTGCTGCTTGTTTTATTGTTTTATGAACTGTTTTGTGTAAAGCACTTTGTGACTGTTGTCTAAGATAAGTGCTATATAAATAAATTTTAATTTACTTAATGGGTGAGAGGTGCCTATTTTTAAGGCTTTGACCAGAACATGGCCGCCATCTTGAAAGCCACCATACTGGTTCAAGGGGCAAGTTTTGCAATGGGAAGGTGTTCATGTAGCATATCAGAGAAGACCAGAATTGATTGCTGCAATCAGATTTTGTGATTCAAGTTATCAACACAGAAATATCAGTTCCTACAGAAATTCAATAGCTTTTGAGTTTTTTGAGATACACTATACACTATAAGTATCCACTCCCCTTCCTTGACTCACATTTGAGCTTCGGTGACTCCTAATCCTGTCATGCCTGACTCCAGGACGGCTCCTCCTGCCACTACAGGGAAGAGCTCACGAGTCGAGTCGAGTCAGCGCAATCATGGGCTGATGGGCTGCCTCTGTTATTCTCCCTATTTAGGTAGCACAGTTGCAGTCCATCACTGCTGAATTGTTGTGGTTGTTGCTGCTAACGTCTAGCCAGTCTCTGTCAGTTTTGTGCGGTGTTGGGTGTCTCGCCAGTTTTACTGTCTCCGTTTGAACTTTTTCTCTCCTGAGCCACTCTTCTGGCCTATCTAAAGTTTTCCTGTTCTGTAATTTTCTCTGCCAGTGCTCTCATTTACGTTGGGAATTTCTTTTGTCGTAGCCCAGGGTTAAACCCATAACCCTAGTCTAAATTTTCTAGAGTAAACATTTACAGTTTTGTTAAAATATGTTCTAATTTGTGAGAAAATTTTGAGCTGGTAGGGTGTAGCTAACTAACTCAGTTATTATGCCAGTGTAGAGTGAAGTGTAGAGGAATCCCATTTGCTCGCAATACCTAACTTTACAGTCATTGTGTAAGAGACCATCTATCAACCTTTTTCTCTAATCAGAGTGGTCCTGTGGATCAGGGGAGGGGCCAGCGCACTCACACAGAAGCGCGGGCTGAATCAGTCAGTCGGAGTCAGAGTGAGATCGAGGGAAATAGAGACACCAAGATTTTACGTGGCTTGCGTGACCCAATACCATTTTGTGTCTGAGTTTCAGTTCTGTGTCTGGTTAAACTAGTAAACTGCTACCAGTTAGATTTTAAGGAGCAGTAGAGCCACCCTGCTGTGTTTATAAGGGTGAGTTGAGTGAAGTGTCAGCAATATTAGCATTCTGCTAACCGTTAGCGCTAGCTATTTCGACGAGCAGTTGACGAGCCGCTTGCTGATAGCGCCCTGGGTTACCGGAACACTCAGGGTTCCTCAGTCTAGCCTCCGCGGGCTAGACGCCCGCCTGATAGCACTCTGAGTTACTGGAACGCTCAGAGTTCCTCAGGTGAGCCACCATTACCATCTCCACTGCATTCCAAGATGGCGGGAGCACGAGTTTGTGAGCGCACTACACCTAAGCACTGATCAGTCCCACCAGGATTTCGCGGGCCTTTTTTGTGATTGTTGCAGGCTAAAATGTTTGATGTTTTTCAAAAAAACTGCGATGGAAGTTGCGGTGTGTTTTTGCTTTTTTTGTGAGTACATTGCAATAGGGAGTAAATGTTGTATGGTTTCCTCTATTTAGTAGTCCATTTTAATGATCTATTTACCTATTTATTCAGGGTTGCCAACTTTTTCAAGATCGCTTGGAGTGAGATTTGAACCTGGAGGGGGTGGCGAACGTTAATTATTGACGGGGCGGGGTTAGCGAACGTAAGTTGATACCGGGCGGCCTGTAAAATGGACACAAATTAAGTATTATATCGAGATCGATCGCCAGTGGTTGGCGCCAGAGCGAACTACTAACTTTGAATCAAAGATATGGATCAGAGATAACTAAACTAGATTTTTTTTCGGCATGTGAAATCGGAAGTGTGGTGTGAGAGCGTGTGAAGACGGTCAAATGCGTGTGTCTCACGCTCAATGCGTGAGAGTTGGCAACCCTGATTTATTTATTTATGGGTATTATGCTTCTTATCCTGTGTTTTACCCCTGGTTTTAACACTTCAAGCAATTATTTTATTTCTCTTACTCTGTGGTATGAAATAGTTTGGGCAGGAATGATCCCTCTCGAGTTTTTGTATGCCCCGCCCCCTGAAACACAGGTCTTGGGACAGAGAATGCACAATGATCCCTCTCACTTTCTTGAAATTATCCCTCGAAGTGCAACAGCTCGGTGGCAGAAATGGACTTTCCGTCTCTTAAAAGACTATGAAAAATCTCTTGGAGTGGATGGGCTGGTACTAGAAATGTTAAACTTGTTGGAAATACATGTATGAACCCATCGTTGTGAAACAATAAAACACTGAAAACAAAAAAAAACCTGTTTATCCCCACTTTCATGTAGTGTAGCTTTTCCCGATCTTTTTGCTGTTATTTTCGTCGCTCATGCTGCTTTCAGTCTGCTCCTCTTGAACGTATATACGGAAGTAAGGCGGGAGTTTGTCGACATCACATCAAGACGACATCAGTGATTGGTCAAATTTGCGGGAAAGTTGCGGTGATTGGCTGAAGTTGCAACACCGCCCTGAATTTGCGGTGTTTGCTTGAAGTTGCATTGAAGTTGCAAATCGCAACATCGCAACTTTCTGGAGGGTCTGACTGATTCGGGTACTGTCCAAATAAAAAGCCGAGGATTCCCTGCATTCTGCACTTCAACAGGCCTGCACCATTTTATTATTTTGTTATTTCTATGCCAGCTTTTACAAAAGCGTTAAGAGTTATTGAAAGGTGACCGGTCACACTAAATTTATAGATAAGTACTAGACAGACCTAGATTCTGTTGTGTTGTATTTTCTGTACACTTTGTTATATTTAAGTTTATCCCAAGTTACACAAAGTGTAAACGAGGTTATTCCCTGTTGGCTAAGTGAAACCATCAATCTGGTTAGAGCTATCTCTAGAAGTCTTACAGACTTACAGATTTTAAACTGCATCGCAGTTATCTAACTAGATCAGAGTATTTTGTTATTCACAGTATTTGAGTATTGTAACAGATTCTAAAGCTAAATAATTTTGTTAATTTAATATTTACATTTGGGATTGTGTTTTTGGTATTAATTTTCCTTTATAGCTAAAATATATTTTATAATACATTCTGCTGGTAAAACTGTGTCCACTCTATGGGTATATGGTTGGTATGAGTCATAGAGTTAGATCGGGTAAAGTTAACTAGTAACAACTGGAGCTTAACAGGTGAGAACCACACCCACAAACTCAGTATAAATACAAACACCACCCCCTCTGCGGCAACAGAGGGCTACAGTCACTTACCTATTTTGCCAGAGAGCCAGCTTTTTTCCCTGGTGTCCTTAGTTCATTTTGTACTCTAGTTATTTTAGGAGGTTTTGTTTTACTTATAACTCAAGTGAGAGAGCCAATTACTCCCCTGGCGTCCTTTGATGGTTTTTCCCTGGTTATTATCCTCCACGTTGAATATTTCGTGTTTGTTTTGTTGTCCCTGTTTCCCCGTGTTGATTATTCCGCGAGTTCTTTGTTTCTGCCTTTCTCCACGTTGACTTTTGTCCATGAGCTTCTGTTCTCGTTTTCTTTGTGGACCGGCACTTATCGTTAAAACTCCACAGAAAATTTCATGTCCGAAATCCCCCGTCCTTACAAATCCATAGGGTTCAATATGATGTTGGTTCACCCATTGCAGCTGGAACAGCTTCAGCTCTTCTGGGAAGGCTGTCCACAAGGTTTAGGAGTGTGTTTATGGGGATTTTTGACCATTCTTCCAGAAGCACATTTGTGCATACTGATGTTGGACGAGAAGGCCTGGCTCTCAGTCTCCGCTCTAATTCATCCCAAAGATGTTCTTTTGGGTTGAGGTCAGGACTCTGTGCAGGCCAGTTAAGTTCATCCACACCAGACTCTGCCATCCATGTCTTTATGGACCTTGCTTTGTGCACTAGTACACAGTCATGTTGGAAGAGGAAGCGGCCAGCTCCAAACTGTTCTCACAAAGTTGGGAGTATTGAATTGTCCAAAATGTCTTGGTATGCTTAAGTATTCCGAGTTCCTTTCACTGGAACTAAGAGGCCAAGCCCAATTCCTGAAAAACAACCCCACACCATAATCCCCCCTCCACCAAACATGAAGTTGGATGTCTGTAGTGATTGACTGCAGAAAGTTGGCGACCTCTTTGCACTATGAACTTCAACATCCTTTCATAGTTCCACACTGAGCTCCTGAGAGCAACTCACTCTTTCAAAAATGTCTACATGCCTAGGTGCTTAATTTTATATACCTGTGGCCATGGAAGTGATTGGAACACATGATTCCATTCATTTGGATGGGTGAGCGAATACTTATGGCAATATCGTTTATTGCAAATTGATTGTGGCACAGACATTTCTGGTCTACTTTGATAGCCTAAAATATATTCCTCTCACCATTTACTTGCTGGGATGTGTGCAGATGTGTCATTTTACCTTACCTGAAATAAAACGGTGATTGTGACTAATTGTAGTGAAGTTTCCTGAGAAACAGGATGTTTCGGACAGAGGTTCTTCATCAACTGTGCAAGCAAAGTGCTTCTCAATGAATATATTTGTCTGCTTATCCACAAATCCATCCTTTTTAAAGTGGATGTTTGTCATATTTTCCTCCTTCTGTGTCCAGTGTCTGAGCTGAGGATTGTGATCGTGGGGAGGACTGGAGTGGGAAAGAGTTCTTCAGGAAACACCATTCTGGGGAAAGAGGTGTTTGATGTTGCCTGTTCTGTCCAGTCAGTGACAATGAACTGTATAAAAGAGAAATCAGATGTTGACGACTGTAAAGTGGCCGTGGTCGACACCCCAGGCTTGTTGGACACAGACCTGACCAAGATCACAGTGGCTAATAGGCTGGTTGAATGCATTGTGCTCTCCTCCCCTGGACCACATGTGTTCCTATTGGTGCTCACACTGGACTGCTTCACTGTAGAGGAACAGAAGGTAGTAGAGAGGCTGCAGCACCTGTTTGGAGAAGATGTGTTCAGATACAGCATAATCGTCTTCACTGGAGGAGACCGCCTAAAGAACCAGACCATAGAGGGATACCTGGCAGACGCAGGAGATGATTTGAACCAGTTACTGAAGAGGTGTAGTGGGCGGTACCATGTCTTCAACAATGAAAACATGGCAGACCGCACCCAGGTCACCAGTCTGATACATAAGATTAAGGACATGATCAGCACCAATCGTGTAGATCATTACACAAGTGAGATGTATGAGAATGTAGAAAAAGAGAATCAGGAGAGACAAGAACAGCTGAAAAAAGAAATGGAAAAAGAGATGATGGAGACACAAGAGGATATGTATCAACTCTGTACTGAACAAAGAAAGCAAATCAAAGAAATGAGTAAGAAAATAGAGGAAATGAATCAGAAAATAAGAGAAAGAGCAGAGAAAGAAGTCAAGAAGAAGCCATTAAATCTGTTAAAGAAAGGAACACAGAAGTGTGTACAACAGTAATAACAGAACTTTATTTATAGAGCACTTTAAGAACGGCAGTCGAAACAAAGTGCTGTACATAAGAATAGAACATTAGACATAAAACTAATAATAACAAAAAATGGATAAAACAATATTAACTAAAACAGTAAAAGGAATCAATAGAACAAATCAATGAATTAAACTAAAACAGTAAAAACAGGGCTCTAGAGTGCGACCAATTTGGTCGCACGCGCGACCTAATTTCTCAATGGTGCGACTAAAAAAAATCTGAGGTCGCACCGGTGCGACTAGCTGTTCGACGGGGAAAAGTCTCTGTGGTCCCTGTGGTTCAACAACAGACCAGTGTTAATTTCGTTGACGAATACATTTTGTCATAGTTTTCGTCAATGGATAAAAACGATGACTAAATTAAAGGACATTTTCGTCAACGAATAAAAACGAGACGAAAATATTGGCCAGCGACGACATTCAATCAGACCTGATTTAGTTTAGTGAAAGCTAGGGATAAGTTAAGAAGAGATCCAACCGTAACTACTTTAGCGTACACGGAGAGGCGGGACAAACCGGGTAACCGTCCAATCAGTACTAACGTCTTCACATCGCTCAGAACCCGTTAGGACCAAACCAGCCTGTGAACTGTGGTCACTCATGAAATTCAACTCGAAGTTAACTCGACAATGTCAGCAGGGAGAAAGATAAGAGGCGATATATGGACACATTTCTCCTTTGACTTTGAGAAAAACCATGTGTAAACCATGTGGGACGACGACGTCGGGAAAAATGCGACAAATGAAACGACATCTGCGGGCTATGACATTGCTGTTTTTACGGCACCCAGTTTTATATAGAATGTAATATGTATTGTTCATAACAAACTCCATGTTTTCAGGTAGAGCGGGCCTACTGGTCATCAATGTTTTGTTATTGTTATGCTCAATAACTAAGTTCAGGACAATAAAGTTGTTTGGAAATCTGTTTTTGTATATATACAAACGATAATATTTTGTAACTGGTTAATAAATTTCACTTTGTGCAAGTGTATATAATGACCATTTATATTTTAGTTAACTAAAACTTATATTTATATTTTAGTCGACTAAAACTAAAAACAACTCCAGTGACTAACTTGTGACTAAAACTAAATTACATTTTAGTCAAAAGACTAAGACTAAAACTAAATCAAAAATTGCTGTCAAAATTAACACTGCTCCCCTCTGCCTTTCACCGGCAGGCAGCAGCACACAGATCAGATGAGGCAGAGATGGTAATCAAGTTTAACATTGCCTACAATATTGCAAAAGAAGAACTTCCCTTCACTAAATTCAAGTCAGAAATAATTCTTCAGAAGAAAAATGGCTGGAACGTAAACCCGACGTACAGCAATGATGTCGCGTGCGACAAATTGTTAGTTAATTATTTACAAGTCAATATTGTCTATATGGACAGCATTAAAAAAGTGAAACCGGTAAAACTGCGGTGTTAAATGTGATGCAGTCGAAAAATTTGGGTGCACCTAACTTTTGTGCTGGTGCACCTAAGAAAAAAAGTTAGGTGCACCAGTGCAACCAGTGCAAAAAGTTAGTCTAGAGCCCTGAAAAACTAAAAAAAACTCAAAGTCTCTTGCTGTGTTTAAAGCCAATGAATAAAAGTGGGGTTTAAGACTTGTTTTAGTAACATAATACAGGAAGATGATAAATCCTGCACCTAACATCCGGAGTCATACAACAGGCTTGGCTAGGATGTATTAACCAACAACTATGATCTAATAATCCTACACAATACTACTAAGAAGACAAGATAGATTTCACACACCCTATGCCCACACTAGTTGCTTGAACAGAACACAGCAGCAGCTACAATCTGATACTGGCTCGACAAGGATCCAGAAGCACAGCGCACTATGTTCATGGTCCATTGCCTCAACTGCCAAGTACTCAGACCACCAAACAAACCTGGACTGACCTTCAAAACAAAGTGACATGGACACACACGCAATACCTTGCAAGCATTTCCTTGGGGTCATCAGGAAGGCACCTCCCTTCGTTGGTGTTTCGATGAATTGAGCCCCCAACACCTCCAGAAGGCTCATCAATGGAGTCTGGCGTCCCAAACCCACCCCCCTCCAAGCTCACAAAATTTACCAACAACCCTGCTACCCGATGGCTATCGGAAAAGCCAAGTGACAATCCTACCCATCTCTCAACATCACACACACCAAACAATTTATCTCTTCAAGTACTATCCTTACCCCACCTAACCTCAGCCCTTCTTAGCCACACCCACTGACTAGATCTCTCAGCTACCGCTGACAACTCCTTTACCACTGCTCTCATCACACAGCCTCTAAATCCAAACTCAGCCAGTAGTCTTGTGGCAGACTTCGCCACGAAACCCCTAGCCCCTACCTCTACAGGTCTAATATGTGCTTGCCAGCCCCGCTCTCTTACCTCAGCCATCAAATCTGCATACTTCAACCTTTTCCTTTCATATGCTGCATCAACTTCATCCTCAAATGGAACAGTTAGCTCTATGAAATACACTATCCGCTTACTTTCAGAATACAACACAACATCTGGCCTCAAGTTTGTGACAATACACTCTGGAACCTGCAATTTACAGCCTACATCAACCAACATTGCATCAGCCCACTTCCCACCAACTTTTGAAAACTGTGCTGGCTCCTTGCTACGCTGCCCATCACACACAAACCTAATTACTCTATTGGAACTAGCAACTGGCATGCCATTAACTTCCAACCGCTTCTTATCAAGTGCACCTGCCAATGATTTAAGTACCTGATTATGCCTCCATGTATAACAGTGAAGGGGCTTGTCTAACATGCAGTGGTAGGTTGTTCCATAATCTAGGAGCAGCGATGGAAAAAGCTCTATCCCCTCTGAGCTTCCACTTTGACCTCAGCCCCTCCAGAAGCAGCTGATCAGCTGACCTGGGGCACAGAGCGGTGGTGTGGGGATGGAGCAGCTCGGCGAGGTAAGGCGGGGCGAGTCCATTTAAAGCAAACAAATAAAAGAATCTTAAAATGAACTCTAAAATGCCCAGGTAACCAGTGGAGGGAGGCCAGAATAGGAGTTATGTGCTCTCTCTTGCGTGATCCCGTTAAAAGTCGGGCAGCAGCGTTTTGCACTAACTGAAGACGTTTGAGAGAGGACTGGCTGACTCCAAAATAAAGTGCGCTACAGTAGTCCAGCCGAGACGTAATGAAGGCATGGATTACCATTTGAAAGTGCTCGTGCGAAATGATTGTCTTAACCTTTGCCAGCTGCCTCAAATGGAAAAAACTGGACTTAACCACTGCACCGATTTGGCGGTCCAATTTAAAATCACTGTCTATTTTAAAACCCAAGTTAGTGATAGTTTGCTTCACATATAATGTCAGAGGGCCCAAATTAATAGGGGAGGCTTCACTGGAACCACTAGGGCCAAACACCATCACTTCTGTTTTCTTTTCATTAAAATTTAAGACGTTTAAAGCCATCCAGTCCTTAATACCATTTAGACATAGCAGAAGTGGTTTTATAGAGGTATCTCTCTTTTTAAGTGGGACATATATCTGGGTGTCGTCAGCATAACAATGAAATGAGATGCAGTGTTTCCTGAAAATGGAACCCAGTGGAAGCAGATACAAGGAAAAAAGTAGGGGTCCTAAGATAGAGCCCTGTGGAACCTCATATGGCATGGGAGCTGAGGAGGATTTAGAGCCAGCGAAGGTCACACACGAAATTCTGTCTGTCAGATAGGACTTAAACCATTCTAGAGCACTACCACAAATCGGAAAACTAAAATTTTGTGATCCACTGTAT
Organism: Brachyhypopomus gauderio; assembly: GCF_052324685.1. Taxonomy (NCBI): domain Eukaryota; kingdom Metazoa; phylum Chordata; class Actinopteri; order Gymnotiformes; family Hypopomidae; genus Brachyhypopomus; species Brachyhypopomus gauderio. Next base: position 135,052 of record NW_027506937.1, on the reverse strand, counting down.
CAAATGCAGCAGTTAGATCCAGCAAGAGAAGAATCACATGGTCACCAGAATCATTGGTCAGGAGAATATCATTAAAAACCCTAATCAATGCCGATTCTGTACTATGCAGGGTTTTAAAACCAGATTGAAAAACCTCCAGGATATTCTGCTCTTCTTGGAACAAATTTAGCTGAGCGTAAACAACTTTTAAATAAAAAATAATAATAAACAATATTTTTGATAGAAAAGGCAGTTTAGAGATATGCCTATAATTAGCCAATACAGTGTGGTCAAGGCCAGGTTTCCTGAGCAAAGGTTGCACTACAGCATGTTTAAAACTCACAGGAACAATACCTGAAGACAGAGTGCCAAAACCTGTACTGTGAAAAACCTCTTTAAAAAAAGTGGAGGCACAATATCACAGGGAGAACCTGAAGGCTTCATATGGCCCACCGCATCCTCCACGTGCGACAGAGTCACAGGCTCAAACCTATCAAACACAGCCAGGCCAAGGACAGAATAAGAGGGGCCAGAGGCAGGAACTGTAATAAGAGCTCTTGCAGTGACAACCTTATCAATAAAGTGCAGAAAATGATCACACATATCAGGTGATGCCTCCAAACTGACGGGCTGAGGAGCCTTAAGAACAGAGTCAATCGTTTTAAATAGCACATGAGGATTATGACAGTTTTCCATAATATTTGACAAATATTCCCTTCTGGTTTCTCTGATAGTGTTCTGGTAAGATCGCCAGCAGTCTTTTAGAATTTGAAATGAAAACTGCAGTTTGTGTGTAGTTAGTAATTAGTGGTCAGGTTTTTTTTTTATTTTAGGTGATAAGCGGATGAAAATGGATGGATTACAAATAACCTGTCTTGAACTCCTTTGAATCCTGAAGGCTGAAATTCTAATACTAGTTTGCATATCCAGTCTATAGTTAGCCAACTTGGTCCTTCTATCTAACATTACTTAGCTTCACCAGGTCTTCCTCTACAAGTCATCAGACCTCTACAACTGATTCAGAATACTAGAGCACAACTTATTTTCAATGTACCCAAGTTCTCACATGTGACTCCTCTGCTGTGATCTCTTCACTGGCTTCCAGTAGCATCACACATCAGATGTAAAACTGTGATGCTTGGCTACAAATGAGCACTAATACTGCAGATAAAATGTAAATGTGTAAATGTAAATGTTTCTCTTTCGGCTTTCATGAGAGGTGGTCGCACTTTCTCTCTGCTCCTGCACTCCCTTCCCTCTTCAGCTAGCTTAGTTTCTTTGTCTCGTCTTAGTTTCCTGACGTTGTTTCTCGAACTTTAACAAAGAAAATGGATTTGATCAGGTGGTCTCAACGCAATTGACACTATTTTTTCCACGAGGAGTCATGGTGTGGGAGAACCCACATGTCTGGACGGATCGTCCTCATCTGGATATGTGTTTGGCTCAGGAGGGACATGGCGTAGTTTGTGTCTTGCGCCTCTCTCCCTGGAGGATGTTGAGGATGTGTTCTTATTTGGAACTTTGATCGCCAGGCCTCTGGTTCCCCCCCTCCCTATCTGAATGAATCACGCCTCTCTCTGCTTGACTGTCTGTGTTATCAAATGCTTGTATGTGCTATGGGGATTTTTTGCGTGCACACAGACTGTTGTCCTGTTCGCGAGAACAATCTGTGGTCATATTTTTTTGTCTCCTCCTAATGTTATCTCTCTATGTTTCTCCCTAATCTGTACGGCGGCGACCGAAGCATGACCACTCCAGGTTCTCGGTGCTTTACACCAGGGTCCTGGGGAAACTGAATTTCCCATTCGTGGGATCAATAAAGGTTTATCTTATCTTATCTTATCTTATCTTAAATGCAGATAACACTTGTTCTTATTCTTAGACTGTATGTCTGCCTATGGTTATTTGCACTTTTTGGCAAAAGTTTAACTACTGTTTAAGTGAGCCTGTTTTAATCAAAACACTAGGTAATGACATTGATTCCTGTAATTTAGTTGTCAAGCGTATCTTGAATTCTAGCCTATCTGTGCTACTATCTAGGATGTGTTCTGTGAACAGATACAAAGCACTTTGTAAGTCGCTCTAGATAAGAGCCCTAAATGTAAAAGGAAATGACTGACGTGACAAGTCAATCTCTTAAACTCTTAATCATATTTGTTTGAGAACTGAAATATCCACTGATATAGGCTCAAACGCACGATTGAATGCCTAAACATTGCATAGCTCTCTACTCAGTTAGCTAGTTAGCATTTGATTTTGACCTGTTGATTCTGTGTGGGGCATTATGGTGCCTTGCCATAAATCAGCCAGTCAGAGTATTTATCAATTATTCATGAACAAAACAGAGAAAGGGTTGGTATAAAAACAAACAGCTCATATTCTAGAGACAAATCATAAGGTTGTATTGTGTCCATGTAAAATCGCATCTTTCACCCTGACATATCAAATGAGTTCTTAAGGACATCATAGATCAATTAAAACTAGAAAAACTAAGTTTGTGAATAAACTTTATCTTGGCTTGACAAAGCAGCTAAAAGGCTGTTATGAATGTTGCTGACCTACTAAGTAAATGTTAAATGTTAATGTTTTCATGTTATCACTGTTAAATGATGTTAAAGGCTGTTTAAATGTTGATAACCTGCTAAATAAAATTTAAGGCTGTTTAAATGTTTATATGCTGCTAAATGATGTTAAAGGTTATTTTAATGTTATCATTGTAAAATGACTTTAAAGGCTGGTTAAATGTTTATATCCTGCTAAATGATGTTAAAGTCTGGTTAAATGTTGATAACCTGCTAAATAACATTTAAGGCTGTTTAAATGTTTATATCCTGCTAAATGATGTTAAAGGTTGTTTTAATGTTATCACTGTAAAATGGCTTTAAAGGCTGGTTAAATGTTTATATCCTGCTAAATGATGTTAAATGTTGTTTTAATGTTATTACTGTAAAATGATGTTAAAGTCTGGTTAAATGTTGATAACCTGCTAAATAACATTTAAGGCTGTTTAAATGTTTATATCCTGCTAAATGATGTTAAAGGTTGTTTTAATGTTATTACTGTAAAATGGCTTTAAATGCTGGTTAAATGTTGATAACCTGCTAAATAACATTTAAGGCTGTTTAAATGTTTATATCCTGCTAAATGATGTTAAAGGTTGTTTTAATGTTATCACTGTAAAATGGCTTTAAATGCTGGTTAAATGTTGATAACTGTAACGTATTGACCAGAAAGAGAAGGATCCAAATGCAGAAGTATACAGCTTTATTTAAATGAATCACGTGTACAGAAAACGGCACATGAATCACTAGCAGTAAAATCAGTAGCGATAGCGTTCTCTTGGGGTGGTCGGGACGGTCCAGGGTCATAACGGGAGAGCAGAATCCAGGAGGTACAGAGGGACTGGGCAGGAGACGAGGTCTGAGGAGTGAGCAAGGGACAGAACATAAGAGATCGAAAGGCAATGGAAACGCTTGGTATGCTGCATGGAAACGGCAATACTTCACGACTAGGAAGTGGTGGGAAGGTGTATATACATATATATATGACAAAAAAGGGGCGTGGTGATTAGTGGCAGGTGAGGCTGGTAGGGACAGATCAGACGGCATTCCTTACAGTAACCTGTTAAATGATGGTTAAGGTTTAAATTTTAACACTGTTGAATGAGGTTAAGTCCTGCTGAAATGTAAATGTGAAATAATGTTGAAATGCTGAAATAGGCTATTTTCAGCTGGAAACACAATAAAAGGCTGTTTGTCTGTTATGGTTGATTACCTGGTCAATTATGAGCAATTATGTTAAATGCTGTTGGTTATTATGGATCGCTATTAGGATTACTGTTCCTGTTAAAATTTTGTTTAGATATTGGAGTGGTTGTTGTTGAGGGGGTATTTGCCTGTGGGGGGTAATTACTGTTTAGGGGTAATTGACTGTGGTGTAGTTGATTCTGATGTATTTGATGTTGAAGGCTACTAGGCTAATGGGGTACTTGTTTAGTACAGTTTAGTGCTAGGCATCAGCTATTGAGTCATTTCAAAGTTTCATCACTGCATCTTGAAAATTAAGGCAGTTATCAAATCAAAGGATGGAGGGATGAATGAAATGATACAAGGGGAGGATAGACAAATGGCATCCATATGATATTTAGTGCAATGGTATGGATCAGCTAGTGATCATGGCATAGAGTCATGGCAGCCAAAACAAACACCTACAACTCTGTTTACTTCAGGAATATACATATTTTAAATCATCGATAACATGTTTTGAATGTACTAAAGTCACCGCGACAACGGCACCGTCTACAAACAGTGGCAGTCACAGAGTCCACAGAGAACTGCGCACATAAGACCACAAAAACAAGTTGTATTACATAAATGATGTACAGAAACTTATAAATGGGTATTGATACCTTGTACTCATAAATGGGTATTTATACCTTGTACTCATAAATGGGTATTTATACCTTGCACCAATTTGTTGTAGTCAGGTTGTCTACAAATTTCAATAGCTTTTAAGAAGTCCATCATAAGAGCATAAAACAAGTTGTATTACATTAAGTGCATCCTAAACAATTTACAGTGCTCTGTGGACTCTGCGACCGCCACTCCTATCCTTGTTAAGGTAATTTGGAGACGGTGCCTTTGACGTTGTTGCGGTGACTAGTATATTCAGAATAACATGTCAACAATATGAAATACGTTTATTCCTGACGTAAACAAAGTTGTAGATGTTTGTCTTGGTTGTCAGAAATGAGAATTTGCATATTTTGGCACTTTTGCTGATACGGTCTTAAACAATGATTCTTAATGAACCTTACACAAAATCTCAACCATAACTTCCACCATTACTTTCTTCAATGATACCCGAGGGTATAGTCTACACCAGGGGTAATCAATTAAATCTTTCCGCGGTCCATTTTTGGCAGATAGCTCAGACCTTAGGTCCGGGTCCGCGGTGGCGAACGAAAGTTGTTGAGCGGGGGGCGAAACTAACACTCAAATGGGTGGTGAACGTAACACTCGTCTGAAAATAAATTCTCCGGTTTAAAATATAGTCTCCCGTTAAAATTTTTTTGGCATTTGGGTCCGTATCCAGTTAATCAGGAATGTGATTGGGTCCGGACAGGACGGCGTTCGGGTCCGGATCCGGACCGCGGTCCGCCATTTGGTGATACCTGGTCTACACACACACACACACACACATACATACAAAGAGTAAGTGCCAGTTATCAAAACTCCAGAGGTGGGTAGAGTATTCAACAATTTTAGTCAAGTAAAAGTACTGTTACTTGAACCAAATGTTACTCAAGTAAAAGTAAAAGTATGCATCCAAAAATGTTCTTGAGTAAAAGTAAAAAAGTACTTTGATAAAAAGCTACTCAAGTAGTGAGTAAATGCATGAGTACCGTCTCGTGTTAATAAATTACATCATGGGAAATTGAATTACTAGAAACAATGACTTTTAATGATAACAAAAATAATTTATTATAAATAAATATAATATATAAAAATTATTTATTATAAATAATATGTATTTTTGTTTGTTCCTAATTATTAGGCCTGTGTAACTTTAATGTGTTCCACAAAGGCACTAACTGATGAGACTGTCAGCCAATACGTGTAGCTACAACTTGACGCCAACTGAATCAATTTGTAGCAAACTTAATCATCATATATTGCTAGTGTGTACACTCAGAGTGTGAACTGGTTTTTAGTATTGCACTGCGTTACATTTAATAATTACATCATACAAGCGCATACCTCAGAGATATAACATTACACAAAATTATACATACAGCAAACTTATCGCATTGTGTTTCCTCAAATTTGATGTTGAGTTCTTGTAGGCTGAAATGTCCACACATTTTGGCAGACACAACTGACAGCGCATTATATAACTGTCCTTTTACACGTTTGTAATATAAACATTGGCTGTATGAGGTCTGGGATGCTCGGTAGGTTTTTCTGTCACTTTCTTGGCCGCACGGACGCTGCCATCTTGAAAATTGGAGCCAGAGCATGCGCATTAGAACCGGTAGGCAGGACAGTATCTCCGCCAGAGACCGTATCTCCGCCCCGACATTCGTTAGGATACGCCCACCAGTATAGAAACTTTTGACGTTTTACAAAATAAACAAACGTAAAAGGTTTTAATACTGCTGTCGAGAGTTTTGCTGTCGAGAGCTTTGATCTTGAGCGCGTTCACATTTGAGCGTCTGGTATTAGATGTCAACCAACGCAGCTATTAACTGTCAATCACCTTATCGCCACACCCCTTTAAATAAATAACACTTAATAACTTCTATAAAATCTGTTTATCATAGAGAAAAACACTGGGAGAGATACTAACGCAATGGGGTGTTATAGAATTGACAACATATAATTGCTCAAAAAACTTATTTTACGTGTAATAAAAATTCAAAGTTTCTCATCCGGCCCGTTCACTTACATGGGAATGGGCGGGGTTAAAAGTTGTACTGCAGCCAGCCACTAGAGGGCAGCTGACTCACGGAGGCTTCACTTTTCACTCGCGTCGTCCAGTCCACTTATATATACGGTCAATGTCACAATCACAGTGAAACACACACACACGGCCAGGCATGCTACCCGAACAGACCGCTGGCAAAGGTCAGCAGACAGTCCGTATATATTTACAGTACTTTTTGCTTTATGTTTATTTGCAGTGCTCTGTGATTTGTGATATACTTGTGTATAACATGTAAAGACTTTATCATGAACTAAACAGGAAGTCCTAATAAAATGTCCATGTCACCTGTGAGTCTTTTGTCCTGCTTTCATTCTGAGTCTCATTATGATTGTTGCTGGTACAGCTGTGCCTTCATCTTCTGACACTAAGGCTCCATATGTTAGACCTTCAGTCCTGTTTAGAAATAAATAACCAAAATTAGCATGGAGGTCTAGTTATCAAGCTGTCCAGTAATGCAAAGGTGAGTTTTTCTGCATGGTCACCAGATCAGAGTGTGTATTAATGCCCTTACTGGAAACTATCCATGTCTGATCTTGCAAAAACTGGGCAGAATTACTATAATTTTACTATGGTTTACTCTTATGATTTTTCTATAATTACTATAATGGCATTTTTATATAATAGTTTTGTATCACTTCCCATGCTTCCCATACTTCCATGTCTAATATTTTCTTACTAAAGAGGAAATCATGGTTTCAATTTAATCGTATATTTTGACTGCAACGTTACTTATAACGATTATTCCAACAATAAAATCTGGTAATAAATGGGCGTGACGATTTCGTAATGTCAAATGTAAACCAGTAGATGGCGCCAATGTATTCTGTAATGAGTCCTACTTTGCGTTTTCCCCCCCTCTATGTCCGTAAAATATGCATTTAAATATTATATTGAGTTGTGCAGCTATATGAATGACTTCGTTAGCCTTTTGCAAGCTGCCTTCTTACTGATGGAGACCTGTAGTTAATTCAAAGGCCTGGCGCATGCTGTGTTCTCGCCACGGAGGATGCTCGTGTTGTATAGAAGGGAGGATGCACCTGTCAATAGTGAACTGCTGTTCTCCAACTGTACAACTATTGCAAATGTCATTTGCCTTACTGAAAATGACATGGGTTGCTGGCTTGCTTTTATGATGCATGTGAAATCAACGAATCTGTTTTTGATTGATCGTTTTAGCAGCCAATGGCATCGGCGTTTTATTCTATACATTGCTTATGAATAAGTTGAAGGGGCGGGTCCAGGAGACGTGAAGCGTAAATGTGGACGCGGCGGCGAACATCGCGTATTTTGTCACAGCTTGAAATGGAAAGGACGACGTTGTCTGTGAACGTCAGTATATATACTGATCACTGATTTATATTTTTGCTGAGGACAAAATCCCTACTTCGTCCATGCACGATCCGAGGAAACCGAAACGTGCCACGAATGGCGAGTGGGGCGCCCAGGCTTCCTGAAGCAAGCTTGAGCAAAATCCTGGTGAGGACTTTTAATCGCGGCACCTGGAATTGACAGTACTTATATATATATATAGTGGGCCAGTCTGTCAGGAACTCCCGGGCCACTTTTTCTCCCCAGTCCGCCCCTGCCAGCAGCTTCTTTATTACTGACAGATGCAATTATTTTGAAATGACAATTAGCATCACAGTGTTTGTGTGCAAATCTAAATAAATGATAAAAACCTTGTCTTTTAGATATGTTTTATAATTTCATTAATGCAGGATCCTGACCCCCCTCCACTCCACGGTCTCCCGGATGAAATCCGATCCAGTGATTGGTTCTTGCGGGGGGTTTTGAAACGACGTCATCCAGGATCAGAGTATGTTTGTGTATGTAGCATATATACAGTCAATGGTATGTAGTTGCAACCGCATCCAATTGCACAGCCGGAGAGCCAACTGCAGTTCTAGACCTGCAGTTTTAGACCTGCAGTTCTAGACGTGCTGTAGTTTTAGACATGCGCCACCTAGCGGCTCGGAATGTAGCTAACGACAGCCAACTGCAGTTCTAGACCAGCAGTTCCAATGCATGCCGTAGGCTCAGGGGCTTGTATATTCTAATAATCCATTGTATAAAGAGTTCATTTGTTAAATATGCCCATTGATTCTCAATTGTTTTAGCCAAATCTCTAACATTTGACAAGTTTTAAACGATAATGTACATCACATTTTGTATTTAAATAGAAGTAGTACGCCTCATTTTCCCTGTTCTTTTAGGGAGTTTTGATTAATTTTGTCATTTACACACACAGCTTGTCTCCTGAAGATATTTTATTTTTAATTAAACTACTGGATTACTGGCATATTTTGGATTAAAAATCAGCAAAAAATTGCTTACTGTCCGGATGCTTTCAGTGAGTAAGCATACGTTTCTAGAATGTCAGGAGTGATTGATTTTACTCGTATACCTTCATTGGCATGCAACTAGCAAATATTATATGATACTTGGGGTTTTTCGCCACAGTAATTTGCACTGGAAGAGGACTTAAGCCGTTTTAACTGATCCCCCAAACTCTTCATTAGCACTTAATTTTGACATTTTAATATCCTACTTTTACCTTAAATGGTTTTATGATATTCTTTTCTTTGTTTTGTTAAGCACTTTGGTTAATGCAAGGCATTGTTGGAAGGTGCTATATAAATAAATTTTGATTTGAATTTTTTTTTTTCGATTCATTATTTCTTTAGTCATAGTGAACTTGTACTTTTAGTACACATTTAATTAGGACTAACCAATCTGTACATGTTGACTATTTTATCTAGTATAACAATAGTATAGGTTTACCTTGTTTACATTCATCATTAGGTTTACATTAAACAGGCATTGCCACTGAAATGACACTGACATACTAGTGATATACAATGAGACCAATGACAAATCCAATAGTGTTCAACCTGAAGCTGATTTCCATTGAATTACTCACTACTTTCCCAGCACTGGCAGAATAATTGTCATGTTCCCTAGATTTATATTTGCATTTTAGAATGTTAATTGTCAATGCAATATAAGAATATTAAGCAAACTAATCATTGTTAGACATTTCAACTGGTTTGAATCGCACATTAATTAATAAACCATTCACATACCTATGTAATTAGCTTCAATTTAATGAAAAAAGTAGTAGCTATGAATAAGTAGTACAAAAAAGCATGTGATTACATTTGTGTTTATTTCATTGTTTAAACACACAATTAAACCTCAGTTTGCATTTTACACATTCTTCAATAAACATTTCCATGACATCCTGAAATTTAAAAAATGAATAGAAATGGCTCTTTTGGGTTGCCAACTCTCACGCATTGAGCATGAGACACACGCATTTGACCGTCTTCACACGCTCACACGCCACACGTCCGATTTCTCACGCCGAAAAATCTATCGATGAGTTACTAGTTCGCTCTGGCGCAAAACACTGGCGATCGATCGATCGCGATATAATATTTAAATTGTGTCCATTTTACGTTCGCACCCCCGTCATCAATTTACAGTCGCCACCCCCCCAGGTTCAAATCTCACTCCAAGTGATCTTGAAAAGTTGGCAACCCTGCTTTTGCTAGGACTATCATTTCTGTCAAAGTCAAAGTAGTGTAATAAACCCCCTTTATCCTTCTCTCTATGTAGCTAGTTACGTAATATTCCCGCTTACTGCCACTAGAGGGCTCTAAGCCACTGGATCATTTAAATAGCTGCCACCACCTTTTTTTCCTCCGGTATGGTCCGGACGAGCCTGATAAACCTTCCCCCCTGTCCGAACTACACAATCAACACGGGTTTAAGCCATATAACAATATTTATTAATAATCACCATTTAATTACACACAGCACGACTGACATCCCCTCTAATAGGCCCATGACATCACTGCACACACACACTCCCCCACCGGCTATTAAGTAATACCTCATTAAAATATCACGGGAAAAAAACCCTTCGTCAAAACACTCTTAAAAGACACTGTGTATCACCGCACACCCCCACGGGCTATTTAAGACAGGATCGTCGGCTATCCTCACAGAATACACCAGTAGGCACTCTCTTCCCACAGCTACCTACCCCAACTCATACAATGTTTAGAATAGCAGTCTCTACCAGCATTTCTGATCACACAATCACGTGCTACTGTATAAAACCCAAAAATCACACCACAACACACATTAATTAAGGCACGTCACCTACTACCACTTCACACACACACACACACACACACACACCCCCAATAATCACACTTAATTCATTAATGCTGGGAGACCTATACTAATTCATCAAACAGTTTATCTCCCACCCTATCCCCAGTTCTCAACGGACACATATACACATAAGTTTAGTTTTAAAATAACAAACTTCCCTCGTTCGGGTGGCCGTCAAGACCCCCCCGTGTAGCTGTGGAGTCGGATGTCTTCGTTCAGCACGTTAACCAACACACATCGCGCAACACTCAGCAGTCTCTCAGATTCCTCTGGTATGTCGCGAACACCTCCAAAGCCTCCAAGTCGTGTTCGCGTTCTCTTTAATCTCGACAAAGTCCCTCAGAGTGCACCCACACAATCCGGATTCACAGAACAGTCCAGTCCCAAACAAAGCATCGTCATGCACCATCCCCCCCCCACCGCATCTCTCTTCCGTTTTAAATCCCACTAAACCCCTCCCCCTAATTAACCCACCCTCTTTCTCTACGTTCATCACACTATTCCCCCCCTCTCTCAAAAGACTCGTCCCCGAGTCACTGAAACACAAAATCACTGGCCCATCTTGGGCGCCTACAAATTCGCTTGGGTCGAGGGTCCTGAGCCCACCCCAAAGCCCCTGGGCGTAAAGAGATTGTACTATCCTCCAAGTCGCTAGTTTCATGTCTAGGGGGCAACATCAAAGGGTCCGGTGATATCGCCGGACCTGGAGCTGGCACATCCAAATGACCTGAAATACCGATCACTGAAACAGGAACCGGAGAGCTGGACGCCTGGCAAGCGGCCGGGACGCTGCACGCAGAGCCGGACGCTGGGCTGGCGACCGGGGCGCCGGACGCAGAGCCGGACGCAGGGCTGGCGGCCGGGGCGCCGGACGCAGGGCTGGCGGCCGGGGCGCTGGACGCAGAGCCGGACGCAGGGCTGGCGGCCGGGGCGCTGGACGCAGAGCCGGACGCAGGGCTGGCGGCCGGGGCGCTGGACGCAGGGCTGGCGGCCGGGGCGCTGGACGCAGGGCTGGCGGCCGGGGCGCTGGACGCAGGGCTGGCGGCCGGGGCGCTGGACGCAGGGCTGGGGGCCGGGGCGCTGGACGCAGGGCCGGACACAGGGCTGGCGGACGGGGCGCTGGACGCAGAGCCGGACGCAGGGCGGGCGGCCGGGGCGCTGGATGCAGATGACTGCTCAGACCTCCTAAATGTCCATATATTCCCATATTTACATGTGGGGTGCACTCTGGTCCTCCTAGATGGTTGTTGCAGGTTAGGCACCGCTATGGGGGATCTCTCTCCCCCACCATCCCAGTGGTCTACGGTAGCTGGACATGACCGTGCAACATAGGGTTTTAGGCGATTAAAATGGACCACCATTTCCGAACCCAATTCCTCACTCTGAAGCCGATACAACACATCGGAAACCCTCTCCAAAACTCTATAAGGCCCCCGATACCGTCTTTGCAGTTTCGGACTAACCCCCCTCTTCCTAGCCTCGTTCCTCACCCAAACCAGCTCCCCTTCCGAATAATATTGAAAATTAACTTTCATGTCAAAATTCTTCTTTTGCCCCTCCGACGCCCTAGCTTGATGCTTCCTAACGGCCTCACAAACAGTAGATAAAATACCCTCCATCCTAGCAACATACTCCTCCGTCGTCATAAACTTTTCTTGTAGCCCCGAATTCATGAGGACATCAACCGGCAACACAATTTCATTTCCAAAAATTACTTTATAGGGACTAAACCCCGTACTGGCGTGCACACTACTCCTATAAGCCATCATTACGAACGGCAAAAGTGTATCCCAATTTTGTTGATTCGCCTCTACAAATAGGGACAACATTGACAAAAGAGTACGATTAAAGCGTTCAATCATCCCATCTGACTGTGGGTGATACGGTGATGTGCGTGACTTGTGCATATTCAATAACCGACACAGTTCTCTAAACAGACGGGACTCAAAATTCCTCCCCTGATCTGTGTGTATACTCCGCGCAGCCCCATACCTGCAGACCCATTCTTCAGTAAACACTTTGGCCACTGTTTTAGCCTCCTGATTGGGTATGGGAAACGCTTCCGTCCATTTAGAAAAATAGTCCCCAATAACTAAAATATAACGTTTCTTCTGCATAGTTTCTGGAAGGGGGCCAAGAATGTCCAAAGCAATCCTTTCATATGGCCTAGAAGTAACAGAAGGTATGAGGGGGGCACAAGGGGCTGAGCCAGCATCTTTACGCGATGCACAATCACTACACTCCCTACACCACCTTTTTACATCCCCCCCCATCCCGGCCAGTAAAACCTGGCTCTCACTTTTTCCTTTAACTTCTGCATCCCCAAATGTCCACCCATGGGGTCATTATGTAACATAGTTAAAGCCATAGAAACCCTACTTTTCGGGAGAACCAACTGCGTTACCGCAGGCAACAACTGCCATGATGGGGCCACTCGTACCAGTTGTCCCCCTCGCACATGTAGCTGATTCCATACCGGAACATATTTCTGCAGTGAGGGATTTTGCTACAAAGTAGCCATAAAGGTAGCCAGAACTAACTAACCAAGACACACTAACGCTAGCCAGATTCATCCTTCATGACATAAACATTACGATTACACAAAAATGACCTTCAGACATTATCATATATCTATCATATATTATTGTTGCTTATAAATATCTTTCTTCCATCTGCTCCCGCGACATACTAAAACTAGATATTACGTTACATTCCGAGCCGCTAGGCTGCGCCTATCTAAAACTGCGGCAGGTCTAGAACTGCAGGTCTAACTGCGGTTGGCTCTCCGGCTGTGCAATTGGATGATATGGGAGATGAATGTCGGTATATGTCTACATGAAATGGCTTCAAATAACGACGATTCTGTGCTGTGTGAGTATTTTCTTATTACTGAAAGTATTTAAAAAGTATGTTCTTATTACTATGAGTAGGTAAAACGACGCAGGGTTTCAAACCTCCGCGTTTCGGTTATTCAGTTCGTGTAGACTTGACCGAGGAGCAGCTGCCATTTTACTTTGATAGAACCAACTGCCATCACGGCTATGTTCACTTAAATAACTAATATCTAATTAATCTCATATTAATATTTTAAATTTGGGCCAGATATTCGATGTCAAAACAGATTAGATCAAAGTGTGCAGTTATTAGACTTAAACGTGGTGCACTTCCTGCTCAGCGCGACACACAGGCCGTTTCTCGGTGCGCACGACTAATAACAATACGCTTGTTCATGAAAATCAGATTGATTAACGATCTGAAAAGGGAAACATACGAAACACAAATTAGTCAAATGGGAGACGGTTTCTTACAGATGCGGTCAATTGTAGGTTGTATTGAACAAACTGGTCCAGCTTTTCGAAAGCGCCTCATGCAGCAAAGTGAAAGTAAAACCACTTGAATATCTCCCACCTTAAAATTAAAATTGTAACGTTTCTTTTGTAATCGACTTTAGACGTAGATCAAAACCATCATCATTAAATTTGTACAGCCCTCAGAGTTCGGTAGCTGGTACCAGGAGAACAGATTCACAACACACGGGTGTCCCTCCTCCTGGAAAGAGTTACAAAGATTAATGATAATACATGTAGCAGGGTTGCCATCTTTGTAACTCTACCGAACTCTGGCTGTACAAATTTAATGATGATGGTTTTGATCTACGTCTAAAGTCGATTACAAAAGAAACTTTAATTTTTTTATTTGACCGTCTTCACACGCTCTCACGCCACACTTCCGATTTCTCACGCCGGGAAAAAAATCTAGTTTATTTACCTCTGATCCATATCTACGTTCGAATGCTTTCAAAACAGTAACAACACAAAATCCTCACCTTTCTTACAACTTTACTACAACACTGTTTAAGTTATTGTAACAGCACTGGAGAAATAGTGCGATTGATTATATCTATCACTGCAACGGAGAGATGAAATAATTCTGGCAACTTGAGACTATGGAGTGTTTAAACGGTAAAAAATAATAATAACGAAAATGTGGAGTACATGTACATTGTTTTTTTCTTCTACGTGGTGTTGCTGGTTCTGGGAGAGTTTCGTTTTCGTGTTCTCGTGTTTTTGGATGGCAGCCAGATGAGTCGGCGATTCCCCAGTCGTGTAATTCGTGAGCCCGCGTCGCCGATCAGTCATGTAGTGTGAAAACCACAACAACTGAGAGACTCGCGATTACAGCACAACCAGTGTAGTGCGAACGGCACAAAAACCTGACGACTGAAAAGTCGTGTAGTGTGAACCAGGCTTTACGTTCGCCACCCACTCCAGGTTCAAATCTCACTCCAAGCGATCTTGAAAAGTTGGCAACCCTTATGTAGTTAAATACAGAACGAAGTCAACACAATTGTGTAAGAATAATAAAACATATGTATGATTGATGTTCTTATCAGGAGAGGAGGCACAGTAGACTGGATCTAGAGAGAGAGATATTTTAACTGCTTACCATGGCAACTGAATTTAATATAAGGTGGCCTAGAATGCATTTATCCAGTAGTAAATTATAATTCGAACTCTTATTACTGTTGGTTTTACATCAGTGAACCTTAGAATTGTATAAGGTTTTAGAAAATCAGTAGACTACTTATAATATTGATTAGTTAACATTATTAACAAATGAGGGTCCTATTAAACAGTGGTGTAGTAATAAAAATACTTTTTATGGCTAATGTATCAACTAGCATAGCTGCATAGGCGTAAGTATCAGTAAAGGTAAACAATAGATACTGTTATATGAACTTACCCGGGAGAACGCTGAAGACTAATGAACACTGAACATGTATTGACACGTTAAAAGTGAACAGTACACTAAACCGAAAAGTACTTCAAAACTCTCACGTGTAGGCTATACTCTAATACACTATGCTGAATAGTGGCTGACAAATGAGATGACCGTGTACTTCTTCTGACACATACTGTATCAGCTCTCAGCAACTACCAGTATAGATGACTGGTGTCTTATCTAGTTGGTAGTGACTCAGCACTGCAGACTGCATCATGAGTGCGGCTGCCGACTGCTGTAGATGTTGAAACAGTATAAATCACAGGAGATCACAAACTTGCAAGGCCTTGCTGCTTCTATAATTAGGCAATATTGCTGTTTCTTTAATCTTACAGCACACAAGAAGACTGCAGAGGACACACGCAGTATTGATCACCCACCTCTCAGTAAGTACCAACCGCTTATATAAGACTATAAATAGATTCACATGAAGAAAGTGTCTAGATTGTTACCTGAAGGGCCAGTGTGTGTGTGTGTGTGTGTATTATATATTAGGGGTGGGCATAAATTAATTTTTAAAATCTAGATTAATCTCACTGAAATCTTGAAATTAATCTAGATTAAAATGGCTCATTCAGAATATGCGTGCTACCCAGGTAATGACTAAAAGTCAGTCTTTGAGATAGGGTTTCTAACCATGTTTATGGGCCGGCAGCTAGTGGCAATCCACTGAGTGAAGAGATTGGTCAACTGGTCTGATAGAGCTGCGCTGACCTTGCCTCAGTTGCACTCAGAGTAGTTTGGTGGCGACTCTTCCCCTGGGCTGCATCAGTGCTCGACCCAGCGTCAGCAGCATTAGCAAACGGGTGCTTTGCGTTTAAATGGTACTTCAGATTGGTAGAACTCCTACAATAAACTAATTCAGAGTTGCATAAGGTGCAAACAACTTTAGTCTTGTCAATGTCTCCATTAGGAAGCTTCTTAAAAATGAATTTTCCATGAAGCAAACCTGGCGGCTTCGTGGCTGCATCCATGTAAGCACGTGCTATTTGTTGTGGTAGTCTTTGTAATTCACAAGTTTGAAAACTTGTTCTCGCCCCTTACTGTGCAATTTGGTTAGGATTAGGGATGCACCGAAATGAAAATTCTTAGCCGAAACCGAAAACCGAAAATGAGGAAACCAAGGCCGAAAGCCAAAAACCGAAACACCGAAATACATTATGCCAATTATTAGTAACATTGGATTTTTGGCTAACCTCACTAAAATCAAGGCATTGCTTTTCAAAGAATAAATCAACTACAAAATTTGATTTGAAAATATTTATTTAGCACTGACATTACAGTAATGCATATTATAAAATAAAATTAGTGGTGGGCCGTTAACGGCGATAACGCTGACAAGGGCCGACCACTAATTAAATTTAACTCGCTTGCAGACCGTTTTTATCTGAGAGGATAAATATATGTATTTTATACGAGTTAAATTTAATTATAATTGACTGGCCTGAAAGATAAATATAAATTCTCTCATAAAAACGTGACGCGAGTTGCAACAACATTAAACAGCTCAGGTAAACACGCTTCTGAGAAATGTCGTCTGCCCTGCAAAACATAACGGGGCTCAATGTGCTCTATTAGCCTACGAAATCCCACATCCTCTACGACAGAGAACGGCTGATCGTCTAAGGCAACGAATTCCATAATTTTTGGTGTAATGTCCTTTGCCTCGGCGCCATCACTGGAAAACTTTTTTGCTAGCCTTTATCCAAATAAGCGCGTGCAGGTGGCGATTTTTGTTTGCGTCATCACAACACATTGTTTCGGCCGTGTTGTTTCGGTGATGAAAGTATTTCGGCCGAAAACCGAAAATGCAAATTTAAGCCATTTCGGCCGAAAATTTTCGGTGGCCGAATTTTCGGTGCATCCCTAGTTAGGATGTACCCAAGCTAAACTATCAAGGTGAAAGTCATCATAGTTTGCTTACCTATTTTGACCCAGTTCCCAACCCAACTTTAAGAATAGATTAATGGCGATATTTTTTATACCGCCCAATAAAGAGTATCACATTATCGAACGCTGCTAACAGCCCACCACTAACAGGATGTTTCAGATAGAGGTAAAGCAAAGTGCTTCTGAATTAATATATTTGTAGGTATGCTGATGAACCAACGTTCGATGTGAAAAATTCTGACTCAGTAATGTGTTCCAAACTACGTTGTACTTTTGTAAGGGTGTCATATAACATCACTCCTCGCCGCCTAGCAGGTGTTTTTTCCTGAATACTACTGTGACTTCATCAAGCACAACCCAGCCAATCATCAGGCACTGCTAATAGTAAACTCTGAGGCGATATTTTGTTGTATTCAAGCGGTATGTGGGCTTCATCAACGCTCCGGACGCCATCAAAAGGCATGTGGACCTAAAAATACAGATTTTATCTCAATACTGACCAAATTTAATCGAAATCCATGCAGGCCAAAGTATTTTACAAGACTGCGGAATATAGGTAGTCATGATTGACATTTGTGTCGAACATCATGGTAGCTAGCAACTTTAGGCTAAAAGCGGCTTCTCGGATTAACTCGTTCCCACAGTGTTTTCTTGAAATCGGTACTGATACCAGTGTTGTGTAGTTTAATATCTCATTGTTTTCTGATATAACTTGTTGTTGAATGAAATGCCTTTGGCTTGCTCATTAGGGTTCTGGACCCATAGTATTGTTAACCTTGTAAACCCTGTAAAGCTGCTTTGCGACAACTTGAGTTGTTAAAAGCGCTATACAAATAAACTTTGATTGATTGATTGGTTGTTAAATCGTAATATAGTTAACATCACATACTGAGGGCTACCCCTCTCGTTACAGGGTTTCACTGAATGTATGACTGGACATACGTCATTGACCTAATTGTAATTAATTTCAATGAGTCTTAATAGATTTAATGACAATTTTGTCCATGAATGTATCTAATATTAAAATGAAACTTCATCAAAGGAAAAGTACAAATACACTTATTAACCATACAAGTCAATATTTTTGTTTATACAGTATTATTGACATGTATACTATGATTCAGTGCCAAATTGAACTGTAATCCCTACTAGGCAAAAATGGAAATGCAATCCACAAAATGCATTGCATTTCCATACAAACATGCAGAATACGTGCCAAAATGAAATGCAAAAGCACTATTACATTACATTTCAATGCACTTTATCTCTTTACTGAAAAACAATACACAAGAATTTGCATTCAAAACCAAAAACTGAATTTGTGCCAGAATTGAATATAATACAGCTCGAAATGTAATCACGGCACAGAGATATTGCTTTTCACCGTACGGACATAAATGTCTCCTTTAAATGTAATGATCACGAGATTGATTTAAACACTGATGTGATGAAAACATGCCACAATGAAAAGTAAAAGCTCCAGTGTGTGTGGATTTGTATTTAAAGAAAGAAACGCTGAATTCGTGCCAGAAGCCACCTTGAAATGCAATCGACTGAACGTCATTGTATTCCACTGTGTGTCTCTCCAAAGCTGTAATCGTGCCAGAATGAAATCTAATCACTGTCCAATAGGAATGCTCGCTTGAATTTGGGGCGGGGCTTAGACTCTAGTCAGAAGCAATCGCTCGTAGTTGGACTTGAAAGCAGCAGAAATGTCTTTTCAAGCATTGCCTTCACCCCCCCCCCCCCCCACCCCCCCTTACAGTCCTTCAGTGGCCCTGGGGGTCCCTGGGAACCATTTAAATATATTTTTATGATTACATTTGATAGAACTAACAAAACTCTACCTTCTGTAGAAATCTCATACAAATATCTGATAAAATGAGGAAGTTGCAAGCATAAATCTGTGAATAATCAGGAATTTGTCACATGACTTCTATTGTAATTAATGTATTATATTTTAATGTGATACACAATATTATAAATATCATAACTATCAATTCTCAACCAATTTTCAAAATCCAGGTATCATTTTAAATGTATATTTCTTTGTCTAGATATGTGATTCATTTTAAGCTTGGGGCTGTTTGAAAATTTTGTCATCATACCTAATATTTGTCTGTTCATCCACAAATCCATCCTTCTTAAAGTGGATGTTTGTCATATTTTCCTCCTTCTGTGTCCAGTGTCTGAGCTGAGGATTGTGATGGTGGGGAAGACTGGAGTGGGAAAGAGTTCTTCAGGAAACACCATTCTGGGGAAAGAGGTGTTTGCTGTAGCCTGTTCTGCCCAGTCAGTGACAAAGATCTGTTCAAAAGAGAAATCAGATGTTGATGACTATAATGTGGCCGTGGTCGACACCCCAGGCTTGTTGGACACAGACCTGACCGAGACCACAGTGGCTAGCAGGCTGGTTGAATGCGTTGTGCTCTCCTCCCCTGGACCACACGTGTTTATATTGGTGCTCACACTGGACCGCTTCACTGAAGAGGAACAGAAGGTAGTCGAGAGGCTGCAGCACCTGTTTGGAGAAGATGTGTTCAAATACAGCATAATCCTCTTCACTGGAGGAGACCGCCTAAAGAACCAGACCATAGAGGGATACCTGGCAAACGCAGGAGATGATTTGAACCAGTTACTGAAGAGGTGTAGTGGGCGGTACCATGTCTTCAACAATGAAAACATGGCAGACCGCACCCAGGTCACCAGTCTGATACAAAAGATTAAGGACATGATCAGCACTAATCATGTAGATCATTACACAAGTGAGATGTATGAGAATGTGGAAAAAGAGATTCAGGAGAGACAAGAAGAGCTGAAAAAAGAAATGGAGACACAAGAGAATATGTGTCAACTCTGTACTGAACAAAGAGAGCAAATCAAAGAAATGAGTAAGAAAATAGAGGAAATGAATCAGAAAATAAGAGTACGAGCAGAGAAAGAAGTCAAGAAGAAGCCATTAAAACGGTTAATGAAAGGAACAGAGAAGTGTGCACAACAGTAGTTGGTGGTCATTGTTTCGTTTTTTTTTTTCTTCTTGATGGTTTAGAGACAGTACTGCAGATGGTGTAGATTAATGACATATCCAAAGCAAATGAGCAGAAGGTGGTGTAGAATAATAACGCATCCAAAGTAAATGAGCAGAAGGTGGTGTAGAATAATATCACATCCAAAGTAAATTATCTGTGTGTAGATGTCATTGCCGATTAGGCACCAGAGAGGAGGTGGCACTTGTCAATTATTCTATTGTCGCCATCTAGTGTTGTGGGGTGGTATTGAGCCATAAATTCACTGTAATTTACACAAATTGTCGGGTGCTTGTTTTCGTATTTGTTCATATATGCCAATATTTTTGATTGAATTGAGCTGCAAAATATTTGATGTTGCATTATAAACTGAATGAAATATCTTATTTTTGGACTCTGTTGATGTTATCAGCTACGGTTAGCTTGGCAAATTGTTAATTTAGATGAAATCTGAAGAACATTAGATGCCGTTTAGCAGGGCCGGAGTGGGACACTTTTTCAGCCCGGGAGTTTCATGCCCAAATATGGCCCAAAATTATTTTTCCCTCCCAATCGGCCCAAACTAGAGACTGACATGAGCCGGCCCATCGGGAATCCTCCCGAATCTGCCGATTAGCCACTCCGGCTCTGCCGTTTAGCAAGCAAGCTATACATATATATATGTATATATATATATGTGTATATATATATGTATGTATACCTAAACCTCATATTACACTTGTAACTGTATATTTTTCCCTATATAACATGCATAATCTGTATATTAACCCATATCCTGTATATATGTACATCTCTATTTCTATATTTTACATATTTATATTCTGAATAAGCACTTCTGGATAGATGCAAACTGCATTTCGTTGCTTTGTACCTGTGACATGCAATGACAAAGTTGAATCTATCTATCTATCTATCTATCTATCTATCTATCTAATACTTGCAATTCTTTTAAACTTTATTTGCATAATTCTAGCTCCTATCAGAGGCTCACCATCTGCACTGAAGGGATTGTGACTACTTGGCCAGGGAACAAGAATTGTGACTACTATTGTAGAACTGTAGAACCACCCTGCACACCACGGACTGTGCTAACGGGCCATCCAATGGAGGATGGGTTCCCTTTTGAGTCTTGGTCCTCCCGAGGTTTCTTCCTATTCCCCACCATCATAGGGAGTTTTTCCTTGTCACTGTCGCCTTTGGCTTGCTCATTAGGGATTTGGACCCATAGTATTGTTAACCTTGTAAATCCTGTAAAGATTGTAAAGCTGCTTTGTGAGAACATGTGTTGTGAAAAGCGCTATACAAATAAATTTGATTTGATAATTTCTTTTTGAGTTGTCATGTATCCGATAATTTTAATAACAGTAATAAATAAATAAAGAATTAATCATGCCTACATGCCTGCTTTTAAAATATTGTCTTGTGCTAACAGAATCTTTAGGTTACAGCATTTTCTCAGAATATTAATAGAAATTTAGTTTTTATTATTTCACCATAATGATTACCTGACTTATTTATTAATTAATTTAGATTAATCATTAAATATTCATTTGCTCATTCATTTTGAATATTATGTCATGTCCATACATACATTTCAAATTTTATTTGAATTTGTAGTGAAATATAGAAGTTATCGTTATTTATATTGAATAATCTCTCCACCGATCAGACTTTTCATTTAGCTTTAATACAGTCAGAGAAAAAAGGTGCATTTTTCTTCCATTTAAAATGTCATTCGTTTTTTGACCTGCGGTCCGGGGGGGTGGGGGGCAGTTGTCACAGTTGTATTGCACGCACAACATAGATATTTGTTTCATTTATGATTGGCCTCTTGCGGGCCGGACAGGGACGCACAACGGGCCGTATGTGGCCCGCGAGCCATAGTTTGCCCAGGTCTGGTCAAGAGGAAGATGAGAGACACCAGACTCAACAATGCAGGCGAGCTGAAGGCTGCTATCAAAGCAACCTGGGCTTCCATAACACCTCAGCAGTGCCACAGGCTGATCACCTCCATGCCACACCGCACTCATGCAGTAATTCATGCAAAAGGAGCATCGACAAAGTATTGAGAGCATTTACTGCTTTTCAGTAGGTCAACATTTCTGAAGTAAAAAAAAATCTTGAATTCTTTGAATATGGATGGTGTTTTACTTTTTAATAACCATATTCCCCATTAGTGAGAGGGCCCAGGGCTGTCAAGATGATTTTGGGTTTTCATTGGCTGTAAGCCATAATCATCAACATTTAATAGAAATAAACTTCAAATAGATGATTTTGTCATGAATCTCTGTATTCGTTTCACTTTTTGTATTAAATTACTGAAATTAACTCTTTGATGATATTCTAATTTACTGAGATGCACCTGTATATAAGGATCCTCCACTAATCTCTTATAGCAAAGACAAAAACATTAAAAGACGTGCTCATCAAGTGTGATACAAATGACCATTCGGCTATTAACTGTGGTATTATAGCCTGCAACCAATCTAGATGTGTTACATGTAAATGTACACATGCTTTATGAAAACGTTTCCATGAAAGGCCAGTGTAATCTCCCATGTTCAGTGTGCTTTGAATGCAAAAATTCATAAACATGTTAAGTGCAAAAGATACCCTTATATTAGCGGTCACACTGAGGTTTCAAGATTTGTGATACTGTGGTATGCCCACCCATTCATCCATGTAGGGTTTCAATCCTAGGGAACTACAGTGGTGCAGAATTTCTTCCAGCTGTAAACTGGCCCAAACTGTGTACTGATACAGACCTCTATCTTCAGAAAATTTTCAAAACCCAGATGGCCTACAGAAGCTACCCCAAGTTCTTCTACTAGCAAATGCACTCTACCTATGCAGCCAACTTCACACTTTTAACCCACATGTTTAGCATGAGACTAAGAAAAGGCATGATAGGACCCTGTTGGATGATGGGAAAAACAAAAAGATTTAATAAAAACACCATAAACTGCTAAGGGCCTCATTTACACCTAATGCAATATCGCATTACTTACCCTGGATGGTCTCCCTGCTGAATAACAACTACTCTGACAACTGTAGTAGGTTTTTTAATATATATATGCAAAGACACACTGCCAAAGAATAAGTACAAGCAGAACCAGAGGTCCTTTCTCTCCTGGCACATCGTGCTGGTACAGCGGTTTCCTTCAATGGTCACCCCTATGTCCATGAGGTTATGCATCAGGCTGGTGACAACCCTTTATCACCACCCTTCCTACTGAAGGTCTTTTATCATTGCTTACATAGAAAATGCAACATGGAAGTCCTGTTTGGCTAGTTGAATCAGTCAGGAAATGCACAGTCCATTTACTGTTCAGTAGTTTCTCATCTTCAGATACCACATGTTCACGTCTTTACCTCCTTTGTAAATAATACTTGTGTATTCAGACTGGAAATGATAAGTTATAATGTGCAGAATGAGGACTCAAATGAAATGTGATTTCCACATTGCTAAACCTCTCAATGGTGTAACAACATCCCTCACGGTTCAGCACCAGGTTTACAAACTTAAATATGAGGCTGATGTCCTGGATTTGGTCTTCCATGTTTCTATTGTTAAAGACGTGGGAGCACCAATCACACCTCTCCAGAGTCTGAGGTCATTCTTTTCCTTTTCCTGTTTGAGATCATTCTTTTCCTCAGCCAAACATCCCTCTATAGTCTGTAGTTGGTCTGCCGGTTTTTGCAACTATCACAATCCTCAGATCAACTAAAGAAAGGAAAATAAGGAATATCAAGTTAGTATCCACATTTGAGGCTAAAATATAGGTAGCCACGAAGCAAACTGAGACACCCGAATAAAAGACTGAGAAGTAGCTCAGTGTTGGTTCTTAATCTCACTGGACATACTGTGTAGTGTTCTGAACTATAACTAAAACAGATGTCAGGATCATCAAAAGCTGCTTTGACACAACCATTTTTTGTAATCTGTACCAACACTACATTGTTTGCAACTACAAAAATTAAACTATTCCTATTTAGACATTTTATTTATTATGGTGGGCTACTCCAAAGTAAAAAAAAAAAAGTAGTTTGTGTAAAAGGAAAAATCAAACCATTAAGAAAAATCTTTAGGGTCTATGCTACCAGCATTTCTTTCATAATTACTACACAATACCAATTATAGTCTTAAAAGCTGATCAGGGTTAACCATCCAATACCAGTTACATGCTCCTCCATTCTGAATATGGCAAAAAATTGGCATGCATCTGTGTAAATACTCTTAGTGAGGCTTTGATTACTGGTTACCTACATTAGCCTGGTTGCTCCAAGTACAAACTAATGAAGCAAATGTCAGAAACCAAACCTATATTGGCTCACTGGCCATCGGTCTTACCAGAGATCTCTTAATGGTTTTGATGTGTTCTTTCTGCAAAACACAAAGAAGAAACCTTGAAAAAGACATTGTGAAGTGCAAACACTAAAGTTCATTTTTGCACAATATGATCTGGGATCCTGTTGTTAAAAATCTGATCTCTATCTACTGCAGTTATAGCATGATGAATTCCAGATGCACGTCAAATTGGAATACAAAGGGAGGGAGATTTTGTAGCCAATTGTACAGTGTTGTGTAGCAAAGTTAGCCAGTCATGCCCATTATGAAATTGTAAGCACTGTAATTCTGAAAAACCATTTAAACATTTGTATTGGATTGCTGGTCCCTGTGCATAGTAATTAGTATCTGTAGCAGTTAGTGCTATGAGTTCATCTTCCACTGTGAAATATTTTAAAGCCTTTACAAAACCATTATCTCATGATTCAACCCTTTCAAGGTTCAGTTCAGTTCACAGTTCAGGGTCACATTTCATGTTAGATATGCAAGATGAGTTTTCTCTTGGCTCCCAGTTCAGTATGTTTGTTGTGATGGTTTCGAAGATGAGCTGCCATATTCAATGCATTTCCAGATGCGTAAACTAATGTTGCATGCCGTTTTCTGTAGACCATGTTATAATCAATGATGTGCTTTCCTTCATATTCACAGAAAACGTAAAAAAACTCCCACACTGGAGATTTAAAAGAAGGTGGGAGTGTGCAGCTTCAGGGTGAGGGTCAGTTGCCCTTTCAAAACAACTAATGCTCCTGCTTTTGGCATCAATGCACAGGTCAGCAAATCAATAGTGATTCAACCATATATGCACCATGAATTGAACCACAGGCTGCTTAACTGTACGTTTCAGTTTTAGCTTAGAACCACAACATCACTACCATGAAAACTTCACTAGTAATAGTGGATTCATGAGATAAAAACCAGCGAGTTTAAGATAAGGGTGTAGAGAAAATCTGAGTGGTTCACAATCCAACCACCTCATCTGTAGAACATAGTGGCTCACAGACACTGCAGTGTCTACTGATAACAGCTGCAGCAGGATGAACTGGGGAGTGAACACAGATGTCTGCTGCTTACATATAAGAAAATGGGAGGCACTGGGAAGCATTTAACTTGCAATAGGACAATGTCTCAAAACACCAATTAGTCAAAAATGTAATGTTCTTGACTGCTAAATCAAGTCACATACATTCACACACACATACCTTGCAGTTTTTCCATCAGTTGATCACGTTTCCTCTCCAAAAGATGTCTTACACGTTCATGCACACCTGAAATAAAAAATCAGGTTAAACATTTTTTGTAACATCTAGTAAATTATCTTCATGAGTATTTACTTCAGGCACCATTAGAGGGCGCCATCAGGCAGGTATAGGGCAGCTCTGAGGGGTTTTTGGCATATAGTGTGTAGCTGCAGCCAGATAGCCAAATTCTCTGCATTCTGTACCAGAGAATCTCTGTGGATGAGAAACGCCAGCACAGGCCACACCTAATTCACAACACTAATACACAACACTCCCCTTCCCAAAGTTTTACATTTACATTTTTGAGGCTGCATAAGAGTTCTACAATTGCAATTTCTTATAAGCGATTGCTTTTAAGGGAAAATATCCACAGGAATTAAACATTTGCTCCCATTGTTTCCCTTTTAAAATAATATTTTCAAATCTCACACACATGCATTCATGCGCACGCACACATAAATACAAATACATACCATGCAGTTTTTCCTGCAGTTTATAAATTTCCATCTGAGTTTGATACCTTTCATCTCCATGTTCATCTGAAATGGAAAATATCCGGATAAAAACACTTCTCCTCTTGCCAAAGTTATACAACATTTTTATATTTCACAAGAGTTCTACCATCTCCAACAACTTTACTGCAAACAATGTTAGTCCATTCTCACAGAGACACTGCTCTGCACTGGTAGTAGTGTATCAGCAAAGTGATGTTGCTGGAGTTTTAACACATCAAATTCACTGCTAGATTTCTAATTAATTTCTAATTGGAGTAAGAACTCAACTTTAAGATCCAGCGGTGGTAAAATAAATCAGTAAACTGTCTTTACATTCTAATCACTTTTGTGTTGCTAGTATTCACCGATTGTTTTGACAATAATGACCAAATGGCCACGGGAATAAAAATATTTTTCTATATGGTGTCCATAGTGGTTTCCACACACACCTTGCAGTTTTTCCTCCAGTTGATAAACTCTCCTCTGCAGATATCCTTCATATTCATGCAAAACTGAAATATGGAAAATATCAGGTAAATACACACACACACACACCTGGATTTAACTAAGCAAATAGGTACGAGCCTCCTATTGGATAATTACTGCATGGGCGACTATCTTTCAGCTGGCAACAAGTTATTTAAACCTCAACTGGTACAATGAGTTGCTTGTCAAACTGGTGCAATGAGTTGCATTATTCAACACTGAAAGGATAGTGGGGACCCATCATCTTTGAGGAAGAAATGTGGCCGGAAAATAGTCCTAAATGATCATGATCGGCGATCAATTAAACGTTCTGTGAAATCAAATCAAAGAAAATCAACAGCATAATTCAGGGCTAGGGTTGTTTAATAGTGAGAGTAATAGCATGTCCACATGCACAATGCGTAGGGAATTCAAGGGATTGGGACACAGCTGTGTAGCCTTAAGGAAACCACTAATCAGGGAGACTAACTGGAAAAAAGGCTTGAATTTACTAGGGAGCATAAAGATAAAGCATAAAGGACTCTGGAGTAATGGGAGAAGGTCATGTGGTCTGATGAGTCCAGACTGGCCCTGTTACAGAGTGATGGTCATCAGGGTAAGATGAGACACAGGTGAAGTGATGCTCCCATCATGCTTAGTGCTGCACAAGCCAGTGGGGGCGGGGCTATGATCTGGGGCTGCTGCAGTTGGTCAAGTCTGGTTCAGCAGTATATGCTCAAAGATTGAGGTCAGCTGACTCCTTGAATATACTGAATGACCAGGTTATTCCATTAATGAATCTTTTTTTCTTCCCTGATGGCACAGACATATTCCAAGATGACCATACCAGGATTCATCAAACAGTGAGAGAGAGGTTCAGGGAGCATGAGACACCATTTTCACACATGGATTGGCCACCAGAGTCCAGACCTGAATCACATTGAGAATCTTTGGGCTGTGCTGGAGAACGCTCTGTGCAGCGGTCAGACTCTACCATCATCACTGCAAGATCTTGGTGAAAAATGTATGCAACACTGGATTGAAATAAATCTTGTGACATTGCAGAAGCTTATTGACATAATGTCACAGTGAATGCGTTCCGTAATCAAAGCTAAACGCGGTCCAACAAAATATTAGTGTGTTTTTGGTGGTGACGTTTTTTTTTTTTGGCCAGGCAGTGTACATCTCCTCTTCCCAAATAATATATGTTAATATGTTTAATTTACATACTCATATCATACTCAGTATGACTTTATAATCCGACATGTAGTGTTAGACTACTGAGATCACACAGCACTGACATGAAACGGCATTATTTTCATTTTACTATTATTGTAAAAACACAGCAGAGTAGTCCAACTGTACCAATACCCAACCACCGTCAATGATCAGGCCTGACATCTTCAACTTAATGAATTTGGCTATATATGGATCTGTTGAGTTTGGTGATAAACTACAGCCACTGTAGTGGCATTCACATGATGTGAAATCTTCCATGACCTCAAGTAAACCACTGCCTCTCATAACTTTATTTTATAAAGAAAAGGTGAGTTATATCTGCAAGTCTATATATAAAGCCCTGAGTGTAAGGGTGCTGTTTTTAGAGGTCTACCAAAACACAAATTTTTGGTATTTCTTGTGGCCAGTTCCCACTGGTCAGGTAAGTGTCTCCTGTCACATGACGGCTGCCAGCCAGTGAGGGCGAGGGCCGTTACGTCACACCTCCTCTATGCACCAATCACAGCATATTTTTGAGCCGCAGCATCATCGGGGCTTAAACTCCCAATCATAGATCCAACTCTATTCTGTTGGGCCACTGAGGAGCAAGGACTTCTGTTGGATCAACCAACTATAAATGTGCATATTACTGTTATTGATATTAATGAAACCAGCAATTAAAATAGGAATACCAGTAATAGTCTATTTACTACTTCATGCTGAAGACCCTGTTAAATAATGTCTAGTTATTACTTACCGCTGATGTCGCTTTCAGATGAAAGCCGCGTCATCATTGCTTCAAGATCAGCATCCTCCTGACTGTACCATATACCACAACTAGTATCTACCAGTTTATTTATGATCTCTAAAAACTTCCCCACTTGGTTATCCTGGCCAGAACCTTCATTGTTGAACACATGGTACCTGCGGCCACACTGATTGATCAATTTCTGGAGGCTAGACCCAGCAGACTCAATGTACTGCTCAATGGAGACGTCTTTTAACTTATCTTTAAAAGTGAAAAGGATAATGGTGAACTCATAGAGCTTCTGTCCAAAAATCTCCCCCACTTTCTCCACTGTGTCCATCTGGTCCTTGGTGAAACGACCTATGCAAATCACGAGCAGGAACACGTGAGGGCCTGGGTGTGTGAGCTGTAGCAGTCCGTCTTTATCCATGTGAGTCCTCACTGAGAGCCCCGGGGTGTCCACCACTGTGACCCGCCTGCCCCCCAGGATCACTGTGTGGGCCTCACACTGCTGCGTGACTGGAGAAGGACTCAACTTGGACACAAATGCTGGGACACCAAGAAGAGTGTTTCCTGCTGCACTCTTTCCTGCACCCACATACCCAAGGAGGACGATCCTGAGTTCAGAGGGACCTGCAGCATTGGAAAACAGACACAAGATCATTTATTACAGTAATTGGTAAGAGCACTTTTAGCACTATCATCAAATCAAATCAAAATCAAATCAAAGTTTGTTTGTATAGCGCTTTTCACAACACATGTCACAGCGCTTTACAGGATTTACAAAGTTATACAGATCTGAACTACACTGTGCTGTATCTCTCAATCTTAGCAACCTGCAAAGGAATCTACAGATTTGATCCTGATCCATTACAAACTTGGGAGCAAGTGTCTTATTCGCAAAACAGTTGAATAAATATTTACGATATTAAATAAATATTTACGATATTTTCATGATAAATATTTATGAATAATAATTATCATGAACATCACTATGACGTTATTTATATTATATCACACAGGCCATGCACACGCCTGCTGTTCTTTAGCTTTTAGAGTACATGTGCACTTGTTGGTCACACAATATTCTGTGCATCATAACAACACTGCCAAAAGTCGTTGGCCAAAAATGTTTTGACCAATGAAATTGTTACTGATGGTTCCCAACAGTCCCACTGATTGGGAAAAGCAACCCATGTCAAAGCAAACTGCAGATTGTAGGCAAATTCACTGTGCATTTTCCAACCAGTAGGTGTGTTGAGGAACATAACATTTAATTGGTCCAAACCTTTTAGCCATTTGACAGGCAGTGTTGTTAGAATAGAATAAACTGTATTGATCCCACGAGTGGGAAATTAAGCTCCTCCAGGGCCATGGAGTAAAGCACTGAAATCCCAGAGTGGCCACTGCATCAAGAGATGTTACTTAGTAAACTTAGTGTTTCACAAACTGAGAAAGGTATCTCTGCAGACCGGACCCAGCAACAGATAAGTGTGACTGGATGCAGATGGGCTGGAGATGACAAAAAGAGGCGTGACAATGTGTGTAAGTGGATTATGGCAAATGTATGGCCTGTTCAGTATGTTTGGTACATAGACTATGTGTCTGGGGCTTGGTTGTGGTGTGCGAGCCAAGATATCAATTGTAAGCAGCAAGTGAAATAGTGTGGTTTCGCACACTGTTAGCATGGCTAACGACTAAACATCCAAAACTGTTTCTTTAATGTTAGCTGTGTATACAGTGTGTAATAAAGATGTTTTTTCCTGTTAACTTTGTTGTGAAGTACTTTTCCATCAATATACATGTCCACCTCCACATAGGTCCTGAAGAGGTTGCCATAGGAAACAAAAATTCTTTGGCATGTAGTGTACCCAGAGCAGTGGCCTGCCTGGTCCATATTGCCAATCAAACTGAATACCCATACATCAAACCCTCCACTTCTCGTACTGAATGTAATCTTAAGCTTACTGGGGAACAGGCTACATTTGTGTTAGAAGTCAAAAGGGCCCGAAGTTATAGGGGTTTTTTTGAACGCCATTATTATCCAGAGCCAGCATGCACACAAAGAGGAACATTCGGGGCTACGACACATTTCTCTCGCCCTTTCCAGTATCAGCCGACCACAGGTCCACTAGTGTGGATCTACTTCCTACTGCAGTAATGCACACGTCAAGTGGACAGGAAGCTGCTTCCCTGCCTACTCGGTCCCGCATGTCTGTTACCAACCTGGCAAGGGACAGGGCCTAAGACCAGATCACTACGAGGGACAGGACATTAGACAGGCCAGATCACTACGAGGGTTACTCGTAGTTAACACAGAGCTTGCTGCTCTTCTAATGGTCGTGATCCAAAGACGTTTGGCACTTCAGACCTGCTGTTAAGTGTCTTGTTGAGACACGTTAGCTCAACCAAAGCCAACATCAATTAGCTAGCTAGTAATGTTAAAATACGGTACCTCTTACTGTTACACGCCTCAGCATCGCATCTCCCAAACCGTCGACGACGTGTTAACATGTAAAAACAGGTTTAAATGCGCTCGCTAAGATAACTGAGCTAACTAGTTAGCTGCGATAGCTAGCTAACGTAAAAAACCAGTCGCCTGTACAGCAAATGTACATGCTCAGACCGTCTATTTATTCCTTAGTTATACCCAAGCAAAAACATTTAAAGTCCATAACATTAGCTATATGTTTCTATTTCGTCGTTGATCGTATAAGGATTGTCACACCCGTTGAGTCTGAAATCGAAACATTACTAGGACGCATACGGCAACCCGGAAGTGATTCCGCTGACGTTCTGAGAAAATATAGCGTCCGGAGTACGGAGCTGTTTACGAGCACCTTTTTCCTTGATACCGGGAATTAAATTAATACATGTGAAAATATAATTTCCACTAGTATATGACAAGCCGTTTTATCTTTTATTCCTATTTTTCTTGATATCAAGAAATGAATTAATACATGTGAAAATACAATTTTCACTGTCAATTCAAAGTGCTTTACACAAGAAAAGAAAGAAGATTATTACCACCCGAGGTCTATCACCTTGGGAAGGTGTTGCCCATAATACATAAAAAGTAAAAACAAGATTTTAAAGGAACTCAAATAGAAATTAAAATAATTACAATATAAAATATAAAATGATGAAAAGAATTAAAGAAGATAATAATAAAAAGCAATAATACTGGAAACAGAGAAAATAAATAAGAAAATAAGAATAAGTAAAAGATAAATAAAATAATTAAAATAGGCTAAGTTTATGGTACTATAAAACTTAAAAATGGGCGAGGTGTGCCTCTATCTCTCTAAAGCTAGCTCACCTCAACCATGGGCTGTGGGTCGGTCGGGTTGGCGATGGGTAGCTGAACCGGACAATGAACTGGGAGACACACGGTTATTGGTTCACTGATTCATCTTTTAAACAGCTTCAGCTGATTCAAAATGCAGCTGCCAGAGTTCTCACTAGGAGTAAAAGAAGGGAGCACATCACTCCCATCCTTAAATCCTTACACTGGATACCCGTATGTTACAGGATAGACTTTAAGGTAATATTACTGGTTTATAAATGTCTTAATGGTGCAGGAACAGTATATTTATTGGATGTGCTCCAACAATATGAGCCGAGCAGAACTCTCAGATCATTAGGAACTGGTCAGTTAGTGCAGCCTAAGGTAAAAACTAAACATGGAGAGGTGGCGTTTAGCTACTACGCTGCTCATAAATGGAACCGGTTGTCAGAGAGCATTAGAAGAGCCCCAACACTAGATACCTTTAAATCCAGACTGAAAACCTTCATGTTTGAGCTGGCCTTCAGCTCAGTTTAATTACCTTTACTCTGTAACGGCACTTTTATCTTCATTAATTTAACTTTTTAAAAAAATTCTCCCTGAGTGTGTGTCTGATGCTCTATGTTCAATAAAAAGTAGTGTCTGTGTGCGTGTGTGTGCTTGTATGCCCAGTGGTGGATGGTGCTCTGCCACTAGAGTCTGTCCTCTCTCTCCCCTTCCTGCACCCCATTCAGTCCCCCAGGGGGCTGTGGCTTCCGGTAGAGAGTACGCTGTGCGCAATTGGCTGCCGCTTCTCGCCGGTGTGTGTGTGATTGATTGTCTGTGACTTGTAACTGTGTTAAATTGTAAAGCGCCTTGGGAATCTGGAAAGGCGCTATATAAATCGAACATTCATTCATTCATTCATTCAACTTACTTTAAATCTACTGTTTTAATCATGCTTCCTATTTTAGATTTTATTGTGTTTGTTTCCTTTTTATGTTTAGGTTTAACATTTTATTTTTATCTTCTTATCTTTGCTCCCTCTTTAGATCTGCTTTTAGTTTAACTTTGTCTCTCTCCTCAGCAGAAACTTACTGCAGAGGTTGTGACTTCTCTCCTGGTACGTGTATACACAGGCGATGCCAGACGCAGTTCATAGGGAACTGTCAGGATCAGGGGATCTAACTCGACAAGAGTCCAGAGGTTTGGCGGTTGAACTCCATGGGGGGTATACAGGTGGCACCATTGGTGGTTACCAGGCAGGGTAACTGAGTGATTGGGAATTTCACCCTCGGCTGGGAGTCGAGCACCAGGTGGCCGCGCATAACTGTGGGCCGACAAGCACTCAGTTCGCATAAAACCAGTGAGAGTGAAGGTTGCGCTCTGTGTGAGTGTTTGTTGTACGAGAGAGCGTGGATCTTATTTACTTTTTTATTATCTTATTTACTGTACTTTTTTACATTTTATGTTATTTTATTCTATTTTTTATGTGATTAATTTCTTTTAAATCTATTGTTTTACATATTTCTGTGTATTCTTTTCATTTGTAAAGCACTTTGAATGACCGTTGTGTATGAAAGGTGCTACATAAATAAACTTGCCTGGCCTATAATCAGAACAATTACAGCTGTGATATGTCTTTGAGACATAGTTACAGTTGTGATGCAGTCTCCCAGTTGTTTGGCTTTTGTAGCTGTTTCCATAACAAATTCCAAGTACTACTGGAATTTTGGGTTACCACATGGATTAAATGTCTGTCTTAACTCAGGTAAACCATCCAGGTCTGTCTGTTCAGTTCTAGAAATCTCAAATCTAGATTGAGGAATGGAGCATTAATTTACATATATGCTACAAATAACAGCTACAGTAAAGAAACAATCCATCACTAGCTAGTTATCTGTGTGGTAAGTAGTAAAGTTCATTAGGCACTTGTAGTAGTGGTGGATGTTCCTGTGGGGGATACAGGATCTGGTGTTCCTCCATAAAACCATGGGGGACAACAAATGGTGGTTTACCTCAAGAGGTTCCCATAGAAATGGGATAAAACCGACCATTTGTATTTTAGTTATATCAGTGTGTTTGTGTGGCATGTTTAGTCTCATTTTGCAGCTTGTTGTGTACTGGGTAAAGGTTATGCTAACAGGATAAGAGTTCCATCACTCACAGAGAAGGTTTGTAGACTTCACCCCAAAGGTGGCAGTCCTGTGTGGAAATGCACTCTGTATGTAAATGTACTCTGTTGTCTTTACCAGCAACCTGATTCCCATTGGTTAACCTGGTTGTGACTGCTGTTCCTTTGAGATGCTGGGGGGGGGGTATAAAAGGAGAGGATTGTGGGTGCAGGACTCTTCCTCTGCTCTTACTCCTCTTGCTATTCTTCTCTTTTCTTCTTTCTTGTCCTCGGCTTCTTCCTTGCACGTTATGTTATGTTATTGTTTTATATTTTGTTGGATATTGAAAAAATCTGGTTAATTGTGTAGCTATGGTCTTCCATGGTAATAGCTATAGTTGATGAGCTCTATTAGTTTCAGATAAAGGTAAATGTCACGGTAGGCCGGGCCAGCTCCGCAGGGGTACCGACCACTTCACATACCACACATTCCACATCACAGCCACTCCCACCTGCTAATTATCCCACTTAAATCTTAATCACGGATACCTGTTCATTGTCGTCCCGGTCCTGCCAGTCGTCCCGGTGCATTGCTTGAGCCTAGAGGAGTGAGTGTGTGAGCTGCGTCGTCCGTCTGTCGTCCTGCGTTCACCACGTTACGGACTCTGCGTCTACTGCACTTATAGTTAGTGATGGCAAACCGAAGCTTTGTGAAGCACTGAAGCTTTCCTCCGAAATGAGTTGAAAAAAGGTTCATTACTCGATGCTTCATGACACAGTGCACAGTACCGGCATCTGGTGGCCAAAACCATGAAGTGCTTCATGTATCTTGTGGTTTGAAGACAAGGGAACTCTTTTTTTTTTTACAGCATAAACTGTTTAAATGCATTAAAATTTTGACATTTGTTGTTTCAATAAAGGCAACTGAAAACTACAAAACTACATTGTTTGTTGCACATGTTTTCCAAATCTCACTGCTGGGTTGAGCAGAATGCTGAGAAAAAGGAGTGATGGCTGAATAATAAAATGCATTTCATCACAATGTATCACTGTAAACTTCAAAAATTCTTAGAAAAACCTTTGAGCAGGTCTTTTGATAACTTATTTATATTTATCACTCATGTGGGTTTGTTGTATGAGGTTGTTAACAATTTTATGATCATGGATGTGGAAGTAGTCAGTGCTACATGGGTAGGGGAGAGTGGGGTGAGTTGTGCCAGTTTTTACTTAAAGTGATTTTAAAGTGAGACTATGACAGTAATGCTTCCAACTAAAATATGTACATATATTTCAGGATGTGGGGCATCCCTGGAATCAGTCACTTTGGATGTGAAATATAGTACTAGATAGGCAAAGTTTGTGAACAAACTTTATGTTGGCTTGCAAAGCAGTCGAAACGCGGTTTTGAATGTTGATGGCCTAATGTTAAAGGTTGTTTTAATGTTATCATTGTTAGATTATGTTGCGGTTAAGGAGTAGTTTAGGTGTTTGGGGTAATTACTGCTGAGGGGTAATTGGCTGTGGGGTAGTTGACATTGAGGGGTTATTGACCTGTTGGGGTTATTGTTGTTGATGGGTATTAAGATTACTGTGTAGTATCTGTTAAAAGCTTGTTTAGATGTTGTATTTGTTGTTGAGGGGAAATTACCTGTGGTGGGGCAATTACTGTTGAGGGGCTATTGCCATTGGGGTAGTTATTGCGGATGTATTTGATATTGTTGAAGGCTATTCGTTTAATGGTGTTGTTGCGGATAACAGGTAATATAGCTGTTTGGGGCAATTACTGCTGAGGGGTAATTGGCTTTGGGGTAGTTGATATAGAGGGGTTATTGACCTGTTGGGGTTATTGTTGTTGATGGGTATTAAGATTACTGTGTAGCTCTTGTTAAAAGCTTGTTTAGATGTGGAATGTTTTGTTGAGGGGGTATTTACCTGTGGTGGGGCAATTACTGTTGAGGGGTAATTGGCTGTGGGGTAGTTGACATTGAGGGGTTATTGACCTGTTGGGGTTATTGTTGTTGATAGCTTTAAAGATTTCTGTGTAGTTCCTGGTAAAAGCTTGTTTAGATGTTGTATTTGTTGTTGAGGGGCAATTACCTGTGGTGGGGCAATTACTGTTGAGGGGCTATTGCCATTGGGGTAGTTAATGCAGATGTATTTGATATTGTTGAAGGCTATTCGTTTAATGGTGTTGTTGCGGTTAATAGGTAATATAGCTGTTTGGGGCAATTACTGCTGAGGGGTAATTGGCTGTGGGGTAGTTGATATTGAGGGGTTATTGACCTGTTGGGGTTATTGTTGTTGATGGGTATTAAGATTACTGTGTAATTTATGTTAAAAGCTTGTTTAGATGTGATTTTTTTGTTGAGGGGGTACTTACCTGTGGTGGGGCAATTACTGTTGAGGGGTAATTGGTTGTGGGTTAGTTAAAATTGAGTGGTTGTTCAGTTATACAGTTAATACTGCTGCAGGGACTGAGGGAGAGAAGAGGTTCCGTGCGTGTGTGCTCCATCTGCTCTATCTGCCCCATCTGCCCCTCTGATCCATCTGCCCTTCTGCCCCATCTGCTTTATCTGCCCCATCTGCCCGTCTGCTCCATCTGCCCCGCTGCTCTACCTGCCCTGCTGCTCTACCTGCCCCATCTGCCCCTCTGCTCCATCTTCCCCATCTGTTCCTCTGCTCCATCTGTGTGTGTCTGTGTGGAGTGGGTATGAGAGAGATGCATGTGTGTGTGCGTACGTGTGTGAGGGGGAGGGGGAGACACATTCAACATAACTGACACCACTCTGAGTGGAGGAGCCTCGTTTAATGTGATTTGTACCCTCCAAACAAACGGTCGTAGTTCGGGCTCTATTTAACGTATCGCTTAAACGAAGACATTGTATGAGAGAGGACCCCTGGCTGATTATTTTGGTGTAATTTGTGTGTTGTTTGACCCAATATTGTCTGATTTATGACAAGTTAAAAACAGGCAAATTGTGAAAAATCCCTTAACTGAAACACGGTCTCTGCCACTGTAGACGCCTTGTTTAATGTGATTTGCACCCTCCGAACAAACGGTCGTACTTCGGGCTCTATTTAACGTATCGCTTAACCGAAGATATTGTATGAGAGAGGACCCCTGGCTGATCATTTTGGTGTAATTCATGTGTTGTTTGACCCAATATTGTCTGATTTATGACAAGTTAAACACAGAGGCAAATTGTGAAAAATCCCTTAACTGAAACACTGTCTCTTCCACTCTAGAAGCCTCGTTTAATGTGATTTGCACCCTCCGAACAAACGGTCGTACTTCGGGCTCTATTTAACGTATCGCTTAACCGAAGATGTTGTATGAGAGAGGACCCTTGGCTGATCATTTTGGTGTAATTTATGTGTTGTTTGACCCAATATTGTCTGATTTATGACAAGTTAAACACAGAGGCAAATTGTGAAAAAGACAGTTCTGATTTTGAGAAATTAACATGGGAGTTAATGGGGCAGTTTTCTGTGTCTAGTGCCAAACAAATGCTCATAACTCTAAAAGTAATTGATAAAATGATTAGATATTTTGGCGTGCCAGAAAGGACAAATATCTCTCTCATTTAAAATTTAAATGGAGCTTCTAGATGAAAGTGGAAGGAATTTACAGCTGTTTATCCAGGAGATTTTTCATGACAGCACACTAACTGGGGACATTTCTGAACATTCCGCCATTCATTCTCTATGGGAAAAAGTCAACTTTGAGGACTTGTCCTGAGGACACCGTATGTCCGACATGTCCCAAAAGCACAAGCACACTTCTTCCATATGGGATCTGTGATCTTGCCAATTTTCAAGGCTCTAGCTCAAAAACTGCGACCTGTGAAAGTTACCGAAAACTCGAATAGAATAATAATAATAAGAAGAATAGAGAGAATGTTGGCTGCTTCGCAAGCCAACATAATT
Organism: Brachyhypopomus gauderio; assembly: GCF_052324685.1. Lineage (NCBI taxonomy): Eukaryota > Metazoa > Chordata > Actinopteri > Gymnotiformes > Hypopomidae > Brachyhypopomus > Brachyhypopomus gauderio. Next base: position 96,891 of record NW_027506937.1, on the reverse strand, counting down.
TACGAAATACAGCTTTTTGAAAAAAAGTGGTCTCGTGGCACAACTTACCCCCAGTGCGGGGTAAGTTGTGCCATTGGAGAGAATACATTGGGGTAAATTGTGCCATTGATTACTGAAGTAAAATAATATATTTTGATCACAAGAACTGGAATGCTATATAAAAGCTAGACAAATTCAATACAAAATTACTAATTTAAGGTTTATTTAAAGTTACTTTACAACATCAAAGGCTAATTTTCTACAAGCCTATTGTGCCACATGAGCACACAAAAGATAAATTTTCTTAAACAAGGCCTAACACTTCAGAACAAAGTTCAGTTCAAAATGAAACAAAATCAGTAGCAAATATTATGTTTTTTTAGCATAATTAGCATATATCTTAATTTTTCCCTTATTGATCCATTGCAGTTTACATTTACATAAGTTGAAGCTATACGTTTTAAATAAGTCCAGTTCTTTTATATCCTATTTCTTTTCCATCTATCTTTTTCTTCTCCATGTTTTACTTAAATGACATCCTGCATATGCTCATCTCCCTCGCCACCTGACCAATAGACTTCCCTTCTCCACCTCTTCACTACTCTGTCCATGTCCTCTAGAGGAGTGGAAGCCCTGCATGTCTTCCTCTTATAACTCCGTGGCATGATGGTCTATTTCTATTTTGGGTCTAAAATTAAGAATGTCACATAGTTTAAGTGATTAAATATAAGAATACAATGTACAACTACAAAAAAAACAATATGTTTAAAATATTCATAAGTGGGTGTGAGTTGTGCCACTGGCACAACTTACCCCAGGCCCTGTGGCACAAATCACCCCAACCCCACCATTTGGGAAAAAATGCATCATCCAGTAGTTTTGGGCTAACATCATGCTAGCTGCATAGACTCATAGTGTAGCTTACCAAAGTACTAAAACATGTGTAAAATGTTTTCATACTTCTCTATAACTGTTTGGACACAACAATCAAAAATCCTTGATCATAGGAATTTTACTTTGAAAGGCAAAAAACAGTTTTTTGAACTTAAAAGTGCTTTCCTCTTATGCAATGAGGCTCTCTTCTTTGCAGGATGAGTAAAATTAATGTTTTTTCAAAAATTAATGGTCACATAACCAATTTCTTCTCTGGTTCACTATAAACAAGGGGTGGCACAACTTCCCCCCTGGCACAAATCACCCCACTCTCCCCTAATGATTGTGCATAACTCTACTGTTTTTCTACTGTGCTCAGAGGCGGTCTTTGCATAGAGGCGTTGCTAGGCAATTGCCTTGGGCCCCTCCCACTGTAGGGCCCCCTTGTCTAGCTAAAGCCTGGTTCACACTACACGACTTTTCAGTCGTCAGGTTTTTGTGCCGTTCGCACTACACGACTGGTTGTGCTGTAATCGCGAGTCTCTCAGTTGTTGTGGCTTTCACACTACATGACTGATCGGCGACGTGGGCTCACGAATTAAACGACTGGGGAATCGCCGACTCATCTGGCTGCCGTCCAAAAACACGAGAACACGAAAACGAAACACTCGCGAGAACCAGCAACACCACGAAGAAAAACAATGTACATGTACTCCACATTTTCGTTATTATTATTATTTATTTTACCATTTAACCACTCCATAGTCCCAAATTGCCAGAATTATTTCATCTCTCCGTTGCAGTGAACATAGATATAGTCAATCGCACTATTTCTCCAGTGCTGTCACAATAACTTAAACACAGTGTTGTAGTAAAGTTGACGCTGCTGTTGACTCTCAGTCGCCGACGGGGCTACATATTAAACATGCTAGATATTAAACATGCTAGATATTAAACATGCTAGATATCTGCCGGTCGTCTGCGATGAGTCAGCGACCTCTCGGCGACGGCTCGGCGAGCGTCTTTCAGCAGTTCACACTACACGACTGAGCGAGCGCCGAATGATCCCCGATTTGCCTCCGACCACAGTTTCTGTCGGCGATCTACAAAAACAGTCGGCGACTGAAAAACCAGCCTAAAATCGTGTAGTGTGAACTTGAACTTATTTCTCGCATATTAATGTTGATGGGCCCCCTAGCTAAATTCGCCTTGAGCCCCCAAATTGCTAAGTCCGCCACTGACTGTGCTGGGGCTAAGTTGGTTTATTTTTTTATTAACAATGTCTTAGCATTGATGAGGTGTTGTTGTTATAAGCCAACTGCTGAGAGCAGACCAGGCACTTCACCTGAAACAGAACATTTTTTAAATTTTACAACCTAAAATTCACAGTGATTTTAATATTATGAAAGAGAAAATTTTATAATGGTGCACATCTTGGTATCCAAAACAATTAAAAATGTTTTAGTGATTTGATGACATGAAACACTACACACAGAAATATGATGGATTTTATACATGTAAAATATAATTCATAATTGGTGCACAGCCTATTATCTAACAGACTTACAAAGTGTCATTAATTGCTATTAATAAGGTAATTGTCTTTATTCTTATAATTTTTTAAATAACCTTATTTGATGGCAAAAGTTTGAAGTGTTTCCAGACTTCAGAACGGCCTCTTTTTGGCAATGGTTCCATTCTACTCGCTAATTTCTCTCTCTCTCTCTCTCTCTCTCTCTCTCTCTCTCTCTCTCTCTCTCTCTCTCTCTCATTCAATAATGCTTTATTGGCATGAATGTAACTAGGTACACTATTGCCAAAGCAGGCAAACAATATACAAATATATATCATAAAAATACAAATCAATATAAATCAATACACAAAATATTAAAACTACTATTACTCTACTACTACCACTAATACTACCACTACTACTATAACTACTATTACTGCTACTACCACTAATAACAACAATAATAAAACAATAACAATAAAAACAGATACAATTATAATATATATTTACAGAGAGAATTATTATTATTCTCTCTCTCTCTCTCTCTCAAGATTCAAGATTCAAAGAAGCTTTATTGGCATGACTGTAGTTACAACAATATTGCCAAAGCATTACGAGAAAGCATCTCTCTCTCTCTCTCTCTTTCTCTGTCTATGTCTCTCTCTCTCTCTCTCTCTCTCTCTGTCTCTCTCTCAAATTCAAATTCAAATGGCTTTATTGGCATGAATTGTAAATAACAACTGTTGCCAAAGCAATATTAGAAAAAAATATATAATAATAATAATAATAATAATAAAATAATAAATAAATAAATAGAATTCTTGTAGTGATACAACCAAATCAAAATGAGACAATACATATATAATAAAAATTAATAAACTCTCTCTCTCTGTCTCTGTCTCTCTCGCTGTTGCAACGCTCTCTACCAATCCTCGAACGACCCTCGAAGTGCCCGCGAAGATTTGCTCTTTTGAATCAGTCCCTGAAGCAGTCACGCGGTTGTGTGCCGAAACGAAGCTTCAGATGTCAGCGGTCACGTGATCATTGTGGAACGAATCAAGCATCGATACAGTGGTTCGAAGCAGTGGGTGTTGCTTTTGTGACACAAGCTTCGAAGCTTCAGGTTCAAGGGTAACATCACTACTTATAGTTGTGATTGTCCTTCACTGTGTGTGTCTGGATTTACTCTCTTGTTCTTGAGTGTTATTGTGATTGCTGTGTGATGGACATTAAAGACTCCACGGCACCATAATCCACGTCCCTCTAAAGTACCCCATCTGCTGCGCATGTTCATGATAAACCTCTGACAAAGCAGGCTATTGTTTATAGCAAGGTACTTTATAAAGTTGGTTATGTGTATTCTACGACCTGCACTGAGCTATTTGAGAAGTGAGTTATTTTAGATTCTATAATTTGGAATCAGATATTTTATTAAGTTTTATGCACATCAATTTTTCTTCTGCACCTATTTCTGTCCTTGGTTGTAGGCAAGCAGGTAGGGTAGTTAAATATCATAACTGTGACGGGCAGGCTGAGCCAAATAAAATGGAAGTGATCACGCCAATTCTCAGGGAAAATGGAAGGTTTAATTGAAAAAGTGCGCAAACGAAAAACCTGTGACTTAATCCAAATGAAGGATATAATGACCAGCGGTCAACTGGTACAAAGACAAGACATATATAGACCAACAAACGACCCTCAGGTGAGACGGATCGCGGGCCCCGCCCACCCGAGGGACGAACACAACAACCCAACAACCGGACAACTGCCGCTGTGGACGGAGGTGACCAGTAGGGGGCCCGTTGTACCGTGACAATAACTAAAACCCCTACACACACAAGCAGGTAGGGTAGTTAAATATCATAACTAAAACCCCCACACACACAAGCAGGTGGGGAAGTTAAATATCAACTAAAACCCCCCCACACACAAGCAGGTGGTGAAGTTAAATATCATAACTAAAACCCCTACACACAAGCAGGTAGGGTAGTTAAATATCATAACTATGTAACGGATACATATGTTATTTATGGATTATGAACGGGGCACCATCCTGATTGCTCAGGAACCAGTATTGTGATAACGGAGTTAGGTGGAATATGGTTTGATCAGTCTCATTACTAAAGGGTTAAGTTCTGGTTCCGCGCAGTGACCTAATACCATCGACCAAAATATGTATTTACCACCGTGACCAGATGAATAAATGTCCACATTTATTAAATGGTTAATATTACAATTGATACAAAGAATAGCAGATGAATGAATAGGCTCAAAATGAAACTAAACCTATATTTGAATCTATTAATCTAAACCAGGGATATAATAGTGAACAACAAAGAATATAAAATTAAACAACAACAGCGAATGATAAACAACTGTCGGTGGTCATTAGATTTAAATGGATTATATGACTACCCTAAGGCTTGCCTAACTAGCGTAGGACCCAGGGACGGACACAAGGTCTTTAGAGAGAGAATAGAAAAGAAGAAAGAGGAAGTTTGGGCAGGTTAATGGTAACAGTATTTACTATATACTGCAGGTAACTTGATTGAGAAAGAAAGTGGAGCTTGACTTGAGAGACTAGACGAAATAAAAGTACATTTGATGACGACACGTAGAATAAATAAAATAAAATAAAGAAGAATCTTCTGTTGGACTCGGTGAGAGCTTTAGTTGCGGTTTCTTGTCATCACTCTTCTGGACTCTGCGGTGTTCGGCGTGAGTCCAACACTCTGTTGGTCGCGATGGTTTGGCGTGTTTCCAACGAGTTCAGAGTCTTTGAGTCTCGGCGAGTCTGGCGAAATTCTCCAAGTCCTCCCAAATTACCAGGCTGCCAAGCTCATTTTTTCCTTGGAGCAAGGGCTTTTAATCATCAGAATCAGTGTCAGAAAGCACGAAGATCTGTGGACACAAAACATTCTTCAGAATTTTAACTTAAAAAAATAACTAACAAGCCACACAAACTAGAATGAATGGGGATATATTTTTAGGATCCGGAATTGTCGACGGCAGTGTCGGTCTATAAGAGTAAGGTCTTTTGGAATGGTGCCTGATAATTCATTCAGGATGACCACATCACCATATAGCTTGTCTTCATCAACATCCAGGGCTAGTTTGTCCAGTAAATGATTCAGCTCAGACCACTGGAGTGACTGACCTTCATAAAGTCTGAGACAGCCAGCATGTGCAAGAAGCTGGTCGGTGAAGTCAAATTTGCCCTCGATATACTGTACTGCTTTCTCAAAGAATCTGTCTACCAGGCTTCTGAAGAGATCTTGTTGCTGGGGTGAAAGACTCCTCATTATTTGTTTTGCTTTACTTCCATAGAATCTGTCGGTGCGCCTTGCGTTCAGCTGATTGCGCAATCGGTTCATCACTGAGTAAACATCTATGACAGTAGCATTGTCACTCTCTAGCTTCCTGATAGAGGAATCAAATTCCTGCATCACATTGTGCATAAATGCCAGGATGCATTCAGCCATAGTATGATCCACATGTTCTGTGTCAGAAGCACCGCCCACAAATGGCCAGACAATACTTGGACAGTCATCCTTTCCAAGGGATACAAAATAAGACTTCAAAGCTGGCCAGCACTCTAAAATTCTCTGGATCGCAGGCAGCAAATACAGCCATCGTGTAGGGACATGCCTCAAAATCTCTGTATTTTGTAAAAGTGAATTCGCAGAATTCCTTAAGCACTTCTTCTTTTTTAGCAGAACAGCTAAATTCACTATACACCTTAAGCACAAAGGCTTCTACATCGCATCCCGAAGAACTAAAGACGCGATTTGCTGTTTTCACAGCATTATTTATCATGTGGCACTTGCAGTTGCCCTTCAAAATGTGTGAATTAACTTCTTTCTGAAAAACCGAATTGTGCCGACCATAATTAACTGATGCGTTATCTGCACCAAATGCACTAATCTGGTTGACTGAAAGTCCGCTTTTTTCAGTGATGGACACTATCTGTTTAAATATGGCTTCACTGGATTCATCTGGGTCTTCATAAAAATCTAGCAATCCACATTTCACACCCTCGGATGCACAGAAGTACTGGACTGTGTATGGGAACAACTTTGTGTGGCCAGAATTGGATGCATCAGAACACACTGCAAAATAGTGCGGTTTCTTCAATTCTGCTGCTAATCTCTCCTGACTAAATGGTGCTAACACATTCTCAACTAGGGCCTCTTAGTTCTTAGTTCTGCCACATGACATCTTGGTTGCAATATTAGAATCACTGAATCTTTTCGCACTGACCTTGTTCCCACAGTCAGTGGACAGGTACCTGTGGCCATGTCGCACACCGTGATAAGTAGAGGTTAGTTCGGCAACAGCAATTTTGTCCTCTTCAGAGTCTTTCTTGATCATAAATGATGAAATTGTTCTGGTTTGTCGGGTGATTTGCATACAATTTATATCTTTTTTGGTTTTAGCATGGTCATCCAATGCAGTTTTGCCCTCATGTTTAATCAGAATTTTAGCTGAGCACATGGTGCAGGTAGCCGAAAATGTATCATCAGGAATTGGCTTTAACCATGCGGCATAATTTTCGTTTTTCATCCAGTCATTATTGAAATAAGATGAACGTTTCATTTTCTTTTTGACTGGCTTATCAGACTTACTATGCACAGACTCGTCATCATCCTTTGTTTCGCCACCCATCTCAACCGCTGTATTGTTCCTTAAACTTCTCAAATGACGCTATAGCGGAGCCACTGATTCACTAAACACAGGAGCTGCCTGTACCGATTGGATTGTGTCGGTACAGTCAAATGATCCCACAGCACCAATGAGGCACAATGGTGCGCGTCAGCGAGAAAAAAAGACGGATTTAAGGTGTGCAGAAACAGTCTAAATAGTCGGTTGAACTAACCTAGTGAGAACCGGGACATTAAATGAATTTTTATTTTTTTTGCTGGGACCGAGTATTATAAAGAAGGAAAACCGGGACAGCCCGGAACAGACCGGGAGAACCGTGACAGTCCCGGGAAAACCGGGACAGGTGGCAACACTATCTATAACACATCTTAGAGCTGTAGCAAATGTTGCTAACTAGCTAACTGCCCGTGTAAAGTACTGTGATGTACGAAGCACTTAACCATGGCAACTACTACATTTGCTAGCTAAGAGCTAGGGCCTATATGAATTTCATAAATTAATTATTAAGCACATTAGTTAACAAATGGGTATATACAAAAATACATAGATGTGAGCACTGGTTTATCGGCCAATGTCAGGGGTGTCCAAACCTTTTGCAGTGAGGGCCAGATTTGGTGAGGTGAAAATGTGTGGGGGCCAAACATTCAGCCTGGCATTCCAGGGTGTGTGTGTATGTCTGCATGTGACGGGAGTGCGAGGGATATGGGACTGCAGTATAGACCAAGTCTACCGTCATCTTCTGGTGAAATATTAAATTGCTATTTTGGAGTCTACTGCCATCTTCTGGTGAAATATAAAATAATGTTTTTTTAATCTACTGCCATCTTCTGGTGAAATATAAAATTCTGTGGTCAGCAGAGGCTGCGGGCTTTTGAAAATTTGAACACGGCCCACATTTGGTAACAGAGTCAATAGAGGCTGTGGCCCAGTGAAAATTTGAACGCGGGACACACTTTGGACACCCCTGGCCTGTATGATCTGTGGAGGTCATATTAATTAGACCATCATCAGCTTTTTTGTCTTGTTTGGCTATAAATCCTCAGCTAAAGCTTTTGATTTTTTCAGGAGAGTGGTGCCTCTGTGGTGCATTCGCCATGTTAGAGGCCTGGCGAAATAGCTGGGATTGTCGGAATCATCAGAATCTGTGTCACAATTCAGGCTGATCTGTGGACACAAAACAATCTTCAGATTTGGTGAGGTGAAAATGTGTGGGGGCCAAACATTCAGCCTGGCATTCCAGGGTGTGTGTGTATATCTGTGTGTGATGGGAGAGTGGGGGATATGGGACTGCAGCAGTGGCATGCACAGACATTTTGGGGGGCAAGTGCTCAAGGGGGGAAAAGGGCACTTTTTAGCACACGTGGAACACTTACATGTTGAATGAAATTAGGGCTGCTCTTTGGGGGTCTTGGCACTAGTCGATTCCGGAGCATCGGACAACAAGGAGCTGAGTCTGGCGGAGCATGCGGTCTGGCGGAGCGACTGCTGGAGGAGCGACTGCTGGCGGAGCAACTGCTGGCGGAACAACTGCTGGCGGAGCAACTGCTGGAGGAGCGACTGCTGGCGGAGCGACTGCTGGAGGAGCGACTGCTGGCGGAGCGGCTGCTGGAGGAGCGGCTGCTGGAGGAGCTGGAGACACAAAGACACATGCAGGCGCTAGATGGTCGACCTGTGGCCGGGGGCATCATACGTTATTGCACTGCTTACCACTAGGAGTCCCAGCATTTTCATTCCACACTTTTTACTTTTTCTACCTGGCCTCCTGCAGGGGGCGCAGTGCTGGGGACTTTTGCATCCCATCGTTCATTTGGCCATCCTTTGTTATGTACATGCAGCCATCTCCAGGTAGACGGGGGGGGGGGGGGGGGGGGGGGGTGATAATGTAAACTATGTAGAATCCATTGACTCAGATGGAGAAGAAACTTGGGAAAGGAGTGCCTCAGTGGTGGAGATGAAGTGGTGGCTGTTGGGGGGTATCTGGGGTGGGCTTGGGGCGCTTGGTTTAGGTGTATGTGTGAGTACATATATGTGTGTGTTGCACATATGGGATGAAGGTGTGTGTGGGTGCATGTTTGTGAGGGTGTATACGTGTGTGTATATGTGTTTGGGTGAATATGGATGTCCAATGTTGTATGAATGGTATGGCTGAACAGGCTAATCTCTGTGGTGGGGGTCTGGCCTTGGATGTGGTGGCGGCATGTAGCATCTCCCTAGTCTCCCCGGGTCGACCAGAATTGTTTTCTTTTGATCCTTACATAAAAATAAGGTTCTCCTCCAAAAATGGGGGGTTGTTGTGATTTTGGAAGAGACTGCAAAAAGTACCATATTGATAAGTTAAAATTGCTCAAAAATATTATTCTATTTCAAGTAGCTGAGGGGTTTTTGTATAAATTTATGTAAAAATATCTTTTCCTATTGCTAGTTTTTCAAAAGACAAAAACTTAAAATAAGGTTAAAAGAATCTGAGCCATTTTGAATGATCAATATGCCACTATAATTCAAATATTATGTTTGTGTGAATTTCACATAATTTCAACCTTTCACAAATCAAATCTCAAACATATGGTCCTGTAGATGAGGAGAGCTTCCAGTCTCATGAGGCAGCCAAAGGTGTGTATTGAAAGGTGTGTAAACAGCAACCACCCACACCCTGACACACGCCTCATTTACATAACACTGGAGGCAAGAGGTCTGGGACTTCTAGTGTTACCTCCGTCTCACGATACAGGGTCACACTGAGCACATCTAGTTTTACGCCCTGTCCAACCTGCGTTATTCAGTCACCTTAGGGCTCCCTTGGCTTCATTTGCACAATCCCCTCATACGTTGGTCATCAGGTCTTATCTTACGTTGGTCCACTTCACGTAGACGCGCGTATCGTCAGGCTCCCGCACGTCTTCTGACCACCAGTATAGAGAGCCCCAATGTAGCCAACTCCCAAACAATCCCCAGCCAATACCGGCATCTCGCGGAGGTCTTCAGCGCCACCAAGGCAGCCCAGCTTCCTCCGCATCGCCCGTGGGACTGCACTATCACCCTCAAGGACGGCACTACTCCACCTAAGGGCAGAGTCTACCCTCTCTCACAGGAGGAGGAGAAGGTCATGGGCCAGTATGTCAGGGAGGCTTTAGCGCAGGGCTACATCACTCCGTCCACCTCTTTGTAAAGAAGAAGGACGGTGGGCTGAGGCCTTGCGTAGATTATCGAGGACTCAATTTCCTCTTGGTGAATTACTCCTACCCGCTTCCGCTCGTGCCGTCGGCACTGGAGCAGTTGCGAGCAGCGAGGATATTCACCAAACTCGATCTGCGCAGCGCCTATAACCTCATCCGCATCCATGAGGGGGATGAGTGGAAGACAGCGTTTAGTATGTCCACTGGACGCTACGAATACCAGGTCTTGCCCTTCGGCTTGGCCTCGGCTCCGTCAATCTTCCAGGCGTTCATAAACGAGGTCCTTAGGGAGTACCTGAATAGATGCGTCATCGCTTACATTGACGACATCCTCATCTATTCACCCTCCCAGGACCAACATGTGCATGACGTGCGTGCTGTCCTGGGCACTCTCTTGCACAATAGGCTCTATTGCAAGCTCGAGAAGTGCGAGTTTCATCTCACCGAGGTAAGCTTCCTAGGTTACATCATTAGGCCAGGCTCCGTGCACATGCAACCCGGCAAGGTGGAGACTGTGATGGGATGGAATCCGCCTCACACACAGCGCGAGCTTCAGCGTTTTCTGGGCTTCGCAAATTTCTATAGGCGTTTCAACCGATCATACAGCCGTATAGCTAAGCCTCTTACTGAACTACTACGCGGGGGGTTCAAGAGGCTGCAGTGGAATGCCTTGGAAGTGGAAGGCATTAGGTGAGTTAAAACGAGCGTTCGCTTCCGCTCCTGTATTACACCAGCCAGACCCGAATAAGCCATTCATTGTGGAGGTAGACGCTTCGGACGTGGGAGCCGTAGCCATGAAGCTAGCCTTTGAGGAGTGGAGGCATTGGCTAGAGGGAGCGAAACATTCGTTTACCATCATCACTGACCATAAAAAAGCTGAAATATCTTAAGTCGACCAAGAGAATGAACGCATGGCAGGCACACTGGTCCTTGTTCTTTTCCAGGTTTCGCTTCCAGGTCACCTACCACCCTGGTGGAAAGAAGGGACGCACTGATGCGCTCTCCAGGTCATTCCCTGAGAGCCAGGAATCCACGGAGGAAGAGCCGATCCTCCCGGCGGACTGCTTCCTCAGTGCTGTGGATTGGGACATTGACAGAGCGATCAGCGCTGCTAATCCGCATCCTCGGTGTCCTCCTCACCGTAGGTACCTTCCACCAGCCCAACGCACACCTCTCTAGGCACAGGCAGGGGTGATAGTGGGAAAAATTCCTGAGCCTGAACTTTTTCTGAGCGGGGGGGGGAGTGTTAGTGTACCATATTTGGAATATTTTATAATTAATCTTTAAATTAATTAATAATAAATAAGATAGTAAATAATATTCTGAGAAAATGCTGTAACCTAAAGATTTAGATTAGACACAATATGTTAAAAACAGGCATAATTAATTATTTATTCATTACTGTTAGTAAATTATAGGATACCTGACAACTCAAAGAAATTATGCAAATAAAGTTTAAAAGAATTACAAGTATTATGATTATAGTTAGTTTTTATATATAAAATTTAATAAATTTAATAAATATTTTGTGTTGGTTTATTAGGACATACATTTTGTGCTTTTGTTCATGTATTACACCTTACGCCGTACGGCGGCCAGGATGAACTAGATCGTCTGACCACTTGTACCGGCGCAAAAAAAACACTCTTATATTTCTGATAAAAATTTAACTTAATCAGAATAAAGATAAAATACTGAAGTTATCTTGCATCTACCTCTGAAGCTCTGCCGATGTCTGAAATACAGACGGTCCCCGGGTTACGACGTTGATCCGTCGTAAATCGATTTTCGGTGTAAATCGGAACATACGTACATGTATGTACGTAAATAACGTACTATATGCAGTCATCCTATCCTAAAGCTAGCCTTTTGGCAAATACCTTTATCCATAGCTGCGTTTAACTAATCCTGACGCCGCGCACACCAAACACCAAGTTCCGTTTACGACGCAGAACCATTTAGGTCCAAACAAGGCTTTATACAGTAAATGGGAGATGTGTAGTAACCACGAAAAATCGTAACTTGGGAACCTCGTAAGGATCATAAGGATTATATAGCATGCGCGCGCGTGTGGTTTATCATTATGATTTGACGGATTTTTCCCCCCCTCAATTTTTTTTTCTCGCCGACACGTCGGTACGCCGGAATTCCGGCGTGGCGCCTGAAAACTATCAGGCCTGCACAGGTCATCCTGGATCCACCTGAACATCGCAGGTGCTAGGAGCGCGCTAATGGTGGCCTGGGATGCACAGAGACGTCATGCAGCACGTAGCCTCCTGCCCGGAGTGCGCTAGAAGCAAGGTGCCATGCACGCCTCCGGCAGGTAAGCTGCTGCCCCTTCCTATACCCAAACAGCTCTGGACTCACATCGCTGTTGACTTCGTTACAGATCTGCCTATGTCAGAGGGGAAGACCACCATACTCACCATCATTGACAGGTTTTCCAAAATGGTACGGTTTGTAGCGCTACCAGGGCTACCTACGGCTTGGGAGACGGCAGAGGTGCTGTTCAGAGAGGTGTTCCGTCAGTTTGGCTTGCCAGACATTGTTTCAGACAGAGGCCACCAGTTCACATCACGGGTGTGGAGAGAGTTCCTGGAGAAACTCAATATCACCGTCAGCCTCACATCTACGGGCTACGGGTGCAAGTCAACGGTCAGGTGGAACGCGCAAATCAAGAGCTAGGGAGGTTTTTACGTGCGTACTATAGTGAATACCCTGATACATGGTGTTCGCTACTTACCTGGGCCGAGTACGCACAGAACTCCGTAGTTCAATCACCGGTAAAACCCCCTTTGAATGCGTGTTAGGACGACAGCCGCAGTTATACCCATGGAATGCTGCCTCATCAGACCAACCAGTGGTGGAGGACTGGTGTAAGCGGAGCGTGTGTGGACAGACACACATCGCAAGCTACAGGCTGCTGTGAGGCGCTTCAAGGCGAAGGCGGATCGCCGGAAAAGTGAAGCCCCTGCCTACAAGGTGGGAGAAAAGGTATGGGTGGCTACCAACGATGGTCGACTGGGACCCAGAGGTAAGCTGGCGGACCGCTACACAGGTCCCTACATCATAACCAAACACATTAATCCTGTGACTTATTGGCTGAGCCTGCCAGGGGAACGTAGGGTCTCGCGGGCCTTCCATGCCCTGAAACCCGTACAGGAGGGACCCCTGAGTGCTGAGGCGAGGACCAGTCTGCCTCCTCCACTGCAGATGGATGACGGGCCTGCGTATATGGTACGGAGACTGCTGGACTCCAGACGCAGAGGTAGGATCCTACAGTACCTGGTGGACTGGGAGGGCTACTGTCCTGAGGAGAGGTCGTGGGTTCCGGCTTCTCAGGTGCTGGACCCCTCCATGCTCGCCTCCTTCCATCTGGAGCATGGCTTCTGTCTCATCGGCGTGACCCTGGACTTTCCTGACTACGATTACATCACTCCTGCACTACACCCCCTGAACAGAGTTACTCGCCTGTTTGATCACTCCGTGATTGCTGTTTCAATAAAAGCGGCTATTATCCGCACTTGGATCCTTGTCTGCCTGATCAGTACGTTACAGTATGTATTTTATAGTATATTTTGCAGGATAAAATGCCACTTTACCATTTTACTGCCATTCTGCCATTTTACAAAACCTGCTTAGTATGAGACTTAGCTTAGTTTTGGTTTTTTTTCCATGTATAGGTCAATGATACCATTGTCATATGTAATAAAGGCGTAATAAATTTTTTTCTTGCTCGTTTTGTGTTTGTTTTGTTGAATAAATACTTATACTTATTTTCTGTCTTCCTTCTCTCTCAGATTTGTCCATTATGTGTTGAATCTCTCTTCCCTTACCACTTTCCTAAAGGCAAATCCCATCCTTCCCCTCCTGCTTTCTTTAAATCCCTTGTCCATTGATTGCTTGCTTTCATGCTCTGCAAAATAAAGAACAACAATTGAAAAAAGACCCTAAAGTGCTTAAGATAGTAACAAAGTAAATTTTTGCACAGTATGATCTGGGATCCTGTTGTTACATGAAATGGTAAGCATTCTGAAGAAACATTTAAACATTTGTATGGGTTTTCTGGTCCCTGTGCATAGTAATGAGTATCTGGATCTGTACCAGTTTGTGTTGTGAGCTCATCTTCTCATCTTGCTCCGTTAAATATTTAAAAGCCTTTATTAAACCATTCTCTCATGATTCAACCCTTTGATGGTTCAGTTCACTTCACAGTTTCTGGGCCATGTTTAATGCAAGATTCTAAAACTCATTTCATACTCCTTTACAGTAGTAATTGTGAATTGTGAAAAAGTGCTTTTGCCATTTTGGTGCTGAAATACAGTCTGGAATTTCATACATTGGCTCCAGCACATTTAACATCAACCCTCTTGTTCTACAGATTGAAATGGACACACATCTGATGCCAGTACCTATGGCTTTTGTGATTGAGCATGGTCATAAGCAGGAAAGGGTTTGTTATTGCTTGAACACGGTCAGAGATCGGGGAGTTTGGCACCAAACGTTGTTGTAAGCATTGGCTATGTAGTTAGTGTTGTAGTTTTCCCTTCTTGGCTCAAAGTTCAGTGTGTTCATTGTGCTCTCTTTGAAGATTATCTGGAATATTCAGTGTATTTCGGCTTTGCTTCAGAACCATTACAACACTGACCAAAAACTAGTTTTGAAAGAATGCACTAGTAAAAGCCTTAAGAGGTTTATGAGATAAAAAAAAAATCACTGGAAGAAAAATTAGGTCAAGATAAAGTATAGCTCTGGAGGTCTAATGAGCAAATCCACCAGAAAGAAGAAAGAGAAACTGAGTGGTTCACAATCCAACCACCTCATCTGTAGAACATAGTGTCTCACAGACACATGCAGTGTCTACTGATAACAGCTGCAGCAGGATGAACTGGGGAGTGAACACAGGTGTCTGCTGCTTACAAATAAGAAAATGTCTCAAATCACTGGGCAGCAATTAACTTGCAGTAGGACAATGTCTCAAAACAGACCAATTAGTCAAAAATTTAATGTTCTTTACCGCCAAATCAATCACCATTCCCATTGATTACATTATAAGAAAACTATCCACAGGAATTTTTCTACATGGTATCCATTGTATCCATACACACACACACACACACACACACACACACACACACACACACACACACACACACACACACACACATACCTTGCAGATTTCCTATAACCTTGTAAATTTCCCTCCACAGATGTCGTCTTGTCTGTTGATGCTCATCTGAAACAGAAAATATTAGGTTACAAAAAGACACTGCTCTGCACCGGTACAAGTTTTAACATTGCTAGATTTCTAGCTATTTGAATTGTGGTATGGCTGGTAAGGGGTGCGTGACTTTGCACATCCTGGACAATAATGGGCGGTAAGCAGATGAGCGTAGTAATGATTGACGGGTTGTAATTAAGGGCGGGGCTTTCCAGATGTGGCACGACCGGTGTTTGTAATAAAGGGGAGCGGAATTGTTTGGTGTGTGACTGTTGCTGCAGGAAGAGAGAGAGCTGAGTTTGCGTGAGAGCAACCAGGGAGTGAATGCTGGTGAGTTGGGCTTCGAACTGTGGCGATCTGGCTCCGGAGGTGGTGATTCATCCTGATTGTCGAGCGGTGGCCTGCAATCGAAGCTTGGTATCTTCTACACGATGCATCGGTGTGTGATCTTAGTATGAGATTTTATTAGTAATTGTGGAATGGTGAGCCAGCTACTTAACGGCTACCTCTGTGTGTTGAATAGATTTTATTATTGGTGTGTGTTGTTTGCGTTGGAGTACATAATTAGTCAGGTTTGCACTAATTTTGTGGCTATGGTGCATGATAAATATTTGGTGGGAAGAGATGTTTAAAAGTGGTGTTCTGCCTCTCTTGCAGCAAAATAGCACCAAGTGTCTGGTGGCCGTTGTTTTTCCCTTTTTTAGTATTTATTGTGGGGTTTTATTGAGAAGACGATAACAACCATAGGTACATTGGTGGTAGTTTCCTTTTAGCTCTATTTATTGTTCATTTTAGTGCGCTACTCAGAGGGTGTGTAGTGTATATATTTTGTGGGAGGGTGTACGTTTTTGATTATTTTGTTATTTTGGAGAGAGGGTGAGGCGCTACACTCCCTCACACTTTGGTTTATTTTTATCTGGGATAGCACTGGGAGGGGCCGTCAGTGTTAGGGCTTGGGAAGTAATGGTTGGGCCTAGAGTAGAACTATGGGAAGTATTGTATTAATCTAAATTATTTATGTGTAATGAAAGTATTTTGAATGATGTAATAAAGTATATGGTGATGAAACAGCCTTGTTTCTCATTTATTTGAGAAATATTTTAGGGATTCCCCACCCAGTATTAAAAGTGGGGTGGCGTAGTATCAGCTTAGGAGGTAATGGTTCACTGGTACCACCGCAACAGAGCCATGCCACAGAATCATAACTGCATAATGTCCATACACGTAATAACTGTAAACATGAAGTCAGAGTACAAACTCAAATTTAAAATCCAGTGGTGATAAACAGTGGTTTATACATTGTCATCACTTCTGTATTTGCAATATTCATTGATTACTTTTTATGGGAAATGCCCACAGGAATAAAAACATCTTTCTCTGTGGTGTGCACGCAAACACCAGAGATATTCACTTAAGTCGCCTACAAAAAGACTTCAGACTTGACTTGAAACTCGTCCTTAATGACTCTCAACTTGGACTCGTCCACAATAACTCATGAACAATAAATGTCAGTCCATTATCCAGGCGCAGTGTGTGGGGATTTTGCTATTATTCCTTACTTTTGTTTTGATGATTTGGGACGTGGCCCCTTTTCTAGTGACATATCACAACATTGTTTATTGCAAACAGGAAATCGGAGAGAAGTGTCAAATGTTGCCATGGCTACAGCTGGAGTATCACATGGTGCCTTTTGCTACAGGGAGTTTAAATCCTTGGACACAACAATGTGTAAAGAATGTGGGAAAACAAATTAAAGACAATGGACCAACCACATCAAACTTCATAAGGCACCTGAAAACACACCCGGTTAGGTTTGTTTAGTTTACATTAGACACTTGGCCATTATTACCACTAGAACTACCAGAGTTGTATAATCCAGGTTCAGAAAGTAAAAGTCTTCACCAGGAATTTGCTCAGGCTTCCTGGATTGTGTTGATTCCACTAATTTTACCTGGATTGCACTAATTAGAAAATCTAGCAAGCTTGAGCAAAATCCTGGTGAGGACTTTTACTTTCTGAACCTGGATTATACAACTCTGAGAACTACCAAAACCCCTGCTTTTGACAGACTCCCAACTAGACTCCCAACTTATGTCAAATGACATATTTCTCTTGCTCTCTTGGCAGGTGTGATAAACTTTAATTTTGTCAATTGTGATTTTTATACCCCAATCGAAATTTGTCCTCCGCTTTTAACCCATCTGTGCAGTTAGAACACACACACACACACACTAGGTGATTACTAGGGGGCTGTGGATCACACGTGCCCAGAGCGGTGGGCAGCCCTAGCCCGGCGCCCGGGGAGCAGTTGGGGTTAGGTGCCTTGCTCAAGGGCACCTCAGTCATGGGCTTAGGTCTGGGAATCGAACCCACGACCTTCCGGTCACAAGACCAGTTCCCTAACCGCCAGGCCATGACTGCCCTTCTTACCTCCAGTGTTATGTAAATGAGGCGTGTGTCAGCTGTGGGTGGTTGCTGTTGACACACCTTTCAATACACACCTTTGGCTGCCTCATGAGACTGCAAGCTCTCTTGCAAGAAGTCTGCTAATCTCAGGACCATATGTTTGAGATTTGATTAGTGAAAGGTTGAAATAATGTGAAATTGACACAAACATAATATTTGAATTATAGTGGCATATAAGTGGCATTTTCATCAGTCAAAATAGCTCTTATTTGAGCTATTAAGGTAAAATTAAGGTAAAATTACCTTATTTGAAATAGTTTTTGTCTTTTGAAAAACTGCCACTATATGTGCCACTATATCTCATATGTGCAACACACTTATGAATATATTATTCAATATAAGTTCCAACACATACACACCCATCCACCACCGAGACACTCCTACCCCAAGGGGAGACCAGGGTTTTTTCTTCTCCATCTACACAGTTCCCACTATCATCACCCCCCCCGTCTACCTGGTGATAGCTGCATATACATAACAAAGGACAGGCCTGGATGGCCTGGTGCCCAGCACCTCTTGGGAGCTAGTAGGGGAGTATGAAAATGCTTGGAGTCCTAGTGTTAAAGCTAATATGTAAAGTGTAGTAGTGTAGTAGCCCCAATTAGCATAGTGGACACTTGTAACCAAACATCAAAACAACCCTCAACATTTTAAGTTAAATGTAAATAAATTGAAGTATTACACTTGCTACAATTATTGTTTTACACGAGTGTGTAAATTAATGTCCAAGACTCATTTCACTTAATGAGAAAACTTATTTCCGTAATGATATTGTTGTTTACTTTGACGCTAGTATGTGCAGAACAGTTGAATGTCCCTCAATATTGCCACCATGTTAAGATTGTTTTACACAAAGAAAACATCCGGCGCTGAAGGAAAAAGAGTGATGTGTTTGGTGCCAACAATAGGAGCTACCAAGTTAATATATAAAACAGTTATTTTACATTTTCTTTCCCCAAGCTTATCCTGGTATTGACTTGAGACTTGACTTGGACTCTAGCCAATAGACTTGTGACTTGACCTGGACTTGTATTATGTGACATATGAACTTCTCTGAAACACACCTTGCAGTCGTTCGTTCCATAGATTAATGTTCCACTGCAGGTGTTCTTCATGTTCTTCATGTACCACTGAAATGGCAAAAAAATTGTAATGTCTCCCCTTCCCAACTAAATCGTTTAATTTACACTGCGCCTTTCTCATACTCAAGATCACTTTACATAATCTACATATGTAACATGACAGAACAGTCAATAAATCTAAAACAGTATAAGACCAAACTAAAACACACACACAGATACCTCGTAATTTTTCTACCAGTTGATCAATTTCCCTCCACATGTGTCCTTCAATATCCACTGAAATGGAAAATATATAAAAAAAATTCTTAATGTCTACCCAAATACGTTTAACTTACACAGTGTCTTTCTCATACTCAATATCGCTTTATATAATCTACACATGAAACACAACATAGAACAGTCAATAAATCAAAAACACACAGATACCTCGCAGTTTTTCTAACTGTTGTTGATTTTCTGTCTTCTTGCACTCCACTGAAATGAAAAATATCACGTTTACAAAATTCATATCTCCCCAAGTAATACGTTTACATAGCACCTTTCTCATACTCCAAATTGCTTAACATAAACTACAAATGAACCATACAGAACAGTAAAAAAAATATCACAAAAACCATTTTGTATCAAACTAAAACCAGTGTTAATTTCATTGTCATCATGTCGTCATGGTCATCAAACCTCCGTCATCAAAAAACCTCCGTCAACAAACCTCTTACGTTATGACAAAACTGAGACTATAACTAAATACAAACTACAACCCCAAAACCAGAAAAGTTGGCACGTTGTGTAAATCGTAAATAAAAACAGAATACAATGACTTGCAAATCTTTTTCAACCCATATTCAGCTGAATAGAATGCAAAGACAATATATTTAATGTTCGAACGGAGAAACTTTATTTTGTTTTGCAAATAACCATTAACTTAGAATTCAATGGCAGCAACACATTGCAAAAAAGTTGGCACAGGTACATTTTTACCACTGTGTTACATCGCCTTTCCTTTTAACAACACTCAGTAAACGTTTGGGAACTGAGGAGACCAATTTTTGAAGCTTTTCAGGTGGAATTCTTCCCCATTCTTGCTTGATGTACAGCTTAAGTTGTTCAACAGTCCGGGGTCTCCGTTGTCGTATTTTACGCTTCATAATGCGCCACACATTTTCAATGGGGGACAGGTCTGGACTGCAGGCAGGCCAGGGGAGGACCCGCACTCTTTTGCTACGAAGCCACGCTGTTGTAACACGTGCAGAATGTGGCTTGGCATTGTCTTGCTGAAATAAGCAGGGGCGTCCATGAAAAAGACGTCGTTTGGATGGCAGCATATGTTGCTCCAAAACCTGTATGTACCTTTCAGCATTAATGGTGCCTTCACAGATGTGTAAGTTACCCATGCCTTGGGCACTAATGCACCCCCATACCATCACAGATGCTGGCTTTTGAACTTTGCGCCTATAACAGTCCGGATGGTTCTTTTCCTCTTTGGTCCGTAAGACACGACGTCCACAGTTTCCAAAGACAATTTGAAATGTGGACTCATCAGACCACAGAACACTTTTCCACTTTGCATCAGTCCATCTCAGATGAGCTCGGGCCCAGCAAAGCCGGCAGCGTTTCTGGATCTTGTTGATAAATGGCTTTTGCTTTGCATAGTAGAGCTTTAACTTGCACTTACAGATGTAGCGACGAACTGTAGTTACTGACAGTGGTTTTCTGAAGTATTCCTGAGCCCATGTGGTGATATCCTTTACACACTGATGTCGGTTTTTGATGCAGTACCGCCTGAGGGATCGAAGGTCACGGGCATTCAATGTTGGTTTTCGGCCTTGCCCCTTACGTGTAGTGATTTCTCCAGATCCTCGGAACCTTTTGATGATATTACGGACCGTAGATGGTGAAATTCCTAAATTCCTTGCAATAGCTCATTGAGAAAAGTTGTTCTTGAACTGTTCGACAATTTGCCCACGCATTTGTTCACAAAGTGGTGACCCTCGCCCCATCCTTCTATGTGAATGACTGAGCATGTCAAGGAAGCTGCTTTTATACCCAATCATGGCACCCACCTGTTCCCAATTAGCATGTTCACCTGTGGGATATTCCAAATAAGTGTTTGATGAGCATTCCTCAAATTTCTCTGTCTTCTTTGTCATTTGTGCCAGCTTTTTTGAAACATGTTGCAGGCATCAAATTCCAAATGAGCTAATAATTGCAAAAAATAACAAAGTTTACCAGTTCGAACGTTAAGTATGTGGTCTTTGCAGTGTGTTCAATTGCATATAGGTTGAAAATGATTTGCAAGTCATTGTATTCTGTTTTTATTTACGATTTACACAACGTGCCAACTTTTCTGGTTTTGGGTTTTGTACATAAAAGGATAAAAACTATTAAATTAATCGACATATTCGTCAATGATAAAAACAAGATGAAATGTTTGGCAGGGACAACATCCAATCAGGCCTGATGTAGTTTTGTGAAAGGCAGGGACAAGTTAGGAAAACATGAATTCATAACTAATTCGTACTACTGCGTATATGGACAAGCCGGGTAGACATCCAATCAAACGTCGTTACTTATAATGTAATGACATGCAGGGTAAAGTGCTTTCCCCAGTTTAGTGTTTGTGTTTAGAGAAAATCACAACACAGCTTTGAACATCAAACCTCCAGCACCACCGTTAGCTAGCTTAGCCTTTCTTAATCCACACTGAGCTGTACATGTTAGAGCGGGTCCTGCTGTAAGACACTTGTTTTAGCTCAACAAGGTGGTGTTAGTGATCAGATTAGATGGATCAAGTGTGTGGGAAGCTGGTGAAACGCTATAAGGTGCAGCGGACCATAGTCGAAAAACTAGCTAGCTAACCCCTGTATCTGCATTTGATTATGTTTTACTAAATCAAAAATTGCTGTCAAAAACTGACATGGACACAGATACCTTGCAGTTTTCCTAGCAGGTCATGAAATTTCTGATCATCACCTTGATGCTCCTCTGAAATGTAAAATATCAGGTTAAAAATTCTTAGTATCTCCCTATTGACAAAGTTTACCAACATCTGTACATTTAATGAATTCTACCATCAACAACTTTATTACAAACTCCAGCATGACGCATACAATTTGAATGTCAGACCATTCTCATAGAGGCACTACTCAGTACTGGTACAAGAGATATCATATTGTGAAAAAGAGATCATATTACACCTGCACTCCACTCACTGCACTGACATTTACCTGTTTCCTGTCAGTTACCGGTCAGTTTTACAAGGTTCTAGTGATGGTTTTTAAATGTCTTCATGGTCTTGCTCCTCTTTACCTCAGTGAAATGATGGTTAGATATGTTCTAGTCAGGTCTCTCAGGTCTTCATACAGTAATCTACTGGTGATTCCTAAAAGCCGATTAAAGATTGGTGAGGGTGCTTTTAGCCACTATGGCCCAAAGCTCTAGAACTCTCATCCTGATGAGCTCAGTGGCATTTCATCTTCAAGAAGAGTCTCAAAACCTTTATGTTTAGATCTGCTTTTAGTTAAGAATTTTAATGGTAACTGTTGAGAAAATAAGTTTTTGCTTAGCAATAACATTAGCAAAAGTATATTTTGCTCATCAATGAAATGGATATTAAAATTAGATATAACTATTAATTAGATAAATAATTGCTGCCTTAAACTATTAGTTTATACGTAATCTTAAGAAGGGCCTCACAAGGGGCCATATAGCATATTGTTGCATCAGAGAACAGTTTGGTCTATAGGGAGTGAAGTGTCTGTAGAATATGTTCTATACTGATAAGCTCCACAGAAGGTGACTTGCACCAACTGCCTGTAAGGACACCCTGTTAGGCTGGGACACAGTGGACATGAAATAATGCAGAGTCATGCATGTAGGTTGAGAACTCTAACTATGACCATGCAAGAGCACTGAGGGGGTGGAGCCATACCATATATAACTTACATGTTACTAGTAACTTTCAGATCTCTCTGGTGTACATGTTTGGTGTGTGTGAGATCTCCAGAGATATCTCTGTTTTAATAAAGGTCTTTTTGGTATTGCTATAATTTTGGTATGTTGTTCCTACTATCTCTTTCCCATCAAACGAACACGCTGGGCTAAAGTGGTTGATAGAAGTTAAAGCCCCAACAATTTGGTGACCTCCCGACGTGATGGGAAGAGAGATTTTTGGAACACATCTTCTAAAATACTGTTAGTTCATCCGAGCCGGCTCAATTAAAGGTAAAGCAGAATACCTGTTACAACAAAATTTCTGCACATTTGTATAATACCAAATTGTGATGAACTAATGGTGTTTGGTCGATGCTAAATTAAATAGCAATTTTTAATTTTTTATTATCTTTTTTTTTGGTTTGGTTTAAAAGGTAAAATATATGGTTTAAAGGTAAATAAGGAAATAAAGGTAAAATATATGGTTTAAAGGTAAACAAGGAAATAAAGGTAAAAAATGTATGGTTTAAAAGGAAAAAGGAATAAGGAATAAAATAAAGTAAATCGCGTAAAGTATATTTGTACTGACAAGTGATTTTTGTTTTCCCGGGTGTGGCAAACCCCCCCGTTTGTCTGACGAGGCGACGGTAAACCGCGGGTGGCGTCCCGTGGTAGCTGGGTCGTTGGTGTCCCGGAGCCCTGGGGTAGCCCCGAATCACCAATATTCGGACAGGATCCTGAATTGATTGAGGGTGATGCAACCTTATGGTGTCTCAGTCTGGTAACTATGGTTGAAGGCTACTTCTGGTGAGTACCGGTTTTTTATCAACTTGGCTGGTGAGGAAATACGAAATGTATGCAAATAGTTTGATGTAAAATGGTTGGTTTATGGTGTTGGTTTATGTGAGTGGAAAACTTGACTAGGACTTGTAAAGTAATTCATACAATTACTGTTATGTGACGTTAAAAGTATGAGTGACCAAGGCAGGACCGTGTGTAGTTGATGTAATTGACTATAAAATGTTAGAATTTCGTCTGTCACCGGTGACTCCTCCCTCCTTTGTATTTAATTTATTCAATTTCCCCTTTGGTTTGGTCTCGCATATATTTAGAATTAGCTGTTCATTGTGTCTTTGGTATGTCTCTTCATTTTGAGTAAGGCCTGGTCTGGGTCATTTTGTATAATTGAGTCTGTTACATTCGTTTCTGTTCCACACATTGTTTGTATATTGTGTGTGAGTTGTCCTTGTGTCTGGTCGGTAAACTTGGTGATCTTTCTTGGGCATTTTCTTGTCCTGTGATTTCTTGTATTTAAGTTCAGAGTTAAGTTCTTAAATTCTGCACCCTCCCCTAGTGTTGGACTATACCTATGAGGTTCATATATTGTGTTTGGTTAACCGAGTGTTAAGTGTTTTTATTCGTTGGTCTGGCTTTCGTATGAGTTCTTTTAGTCTACATTATAGTTTGTTTTGGTCTCAGACTACACCTTAGGGATGATAAATCAAGTTCAGTTGTTAATAAGTTCGTGTATCGTTTATTGTGTTGATTAGTTGGGTTCGCCACGCCGAGGCTCTTTTTCATGTTTGATTGGTTGTCAAGTTTGTCCTGTTGATGTTGTTGGTTGTTTCTCTGTATCCCATTGGTATATTGTCTGAGTCATCTGTTCGATTTCTTCCTTCGTTGTTTAACAAATAGCATAGTCTGTTCGTTGTCTGAGGTGTTGTAGTTTTGTTTAGAAGTGGGTGTATTTACTTCTAATTTCCCTATGTGTCTTCATTCTTATGTCTTAATGCTAGGTTACGTCATTTGTTTGAAATTAGGACTGATTGTATTTTGTAGTTTGATTTTCGTGTACGTTATGCCTTGGTTTTGTCCTTCCTCTGTGTTTAGTAAATTTTAGTTGGTACTCATGAGAAATGCCTCGTAGCGCGTGCACCTGTTGTGTGCCTAGACAAGCATTCCTGCCGCTCTAAAAGTTAAATTTCATTCGCTAGTGTATTTGCCTCCGCCCCTAACCGAGAATCGTTACATCGCTGCAAAATAGAACGGACTGGCTAAAAGTGTGCACGTTTAACACGCAAAATCATCAAACGCTGAAAAGATTTAGCTCTGTGACACATGTACAAACACTGTTTGCTGGGGGTTGTCCACAACCAGGGGTGCACACAGCAGATAGTCAGGAAAATACACCACTGTATGAGCCAAACTCGTTAACACCCATTAACGTGCAGCAAGAGGTGAAAAGGGATTTATCCAGTAATTAATGTAAAAGCAGGAACCGTACAAATAAATAAAACCGATGACGCGCCCTTAATAGTAGGTATGCTGACGAACCAACGTTCGATGCGAAAAATTCTGGCTCAGTAATGTGTTCCAAACTACGTTGTACTTTTGTATGGGTGTCATAAAACATCACTCCTCACCGCCTAGCAGGTGTGTGTTTTTTCCTGAATAATACTGTGACTTCGTTAAGCACAACCCAGCCAATCATCAGGCACTGCTAATAGTGAACTCTGAGGCGATTTCAGGTCGGGAGACCAGCGATAAGATACTTTGTTGTTTTCAAGCGGTCTGTTTTCTTCATCAACGCTCCGGACACCATCGAAATATATGTGGACCTAAAAATACAGCTTTTATCTCAATACTGACCAAATGTAATCGAAATCCGTGCAGGCGAAAGTATTTTACTAGACCGCGGAAAATAAGTAGTCATGATTGACATTGGTGTATCGAACGTCACGGTAGCTAGCAACTTTAGGCTAAAAGCGGCGTCTCGGTTTAACTCGTTCCCACAGTGTTTTCTTGAAATCGGTACTGATACCAGTGTTGTGTAGTTTAATCTCATTGTTTTCTGATATAACTTGTTGTTAAATGGTAATATAGTTAACATCACTTCGAATTAGATTATGATTATGATTAATTATTAATTATAATTAATTAGAATTAGATTATGTGAATTTCAGTCACACGACTTCTATTGTAAGTAATGTATTATATTTTAATGTGATACATGATATTTTAAATATCATAACTTTATCAATTCTCAACCAATTTTCAAAATCCAGGTATCATTTTAAAGGAATATTTCAGCTCTGTCTAGATATGTGATTCTTGTAAAGCTTGGGGCTGTTTGAAAATTTTGTCATCATACCTATTAACAGTAGATATTAATATTTAAGGCTAGAAAAAGGGAGCTCAGGCTGTGGGGTAAAGTGTTAACTGCATGTTAGAAGGGACTTGGGTGGAGTTAGTTATAGATAGTGCACACACCGGGGTAAGCAAAGTGAGTAAGTGAGGTAGATGTGTCCGAGGAAAGATCTTGGCCTTGGGAGACTTTAGAGGTCTGGTAGTACGTTGTTGCACTGTCACGCTTGGCTCCGCACCCTCCTGTCTGTCACACCTGCCTTCATTTGCAGTCTCAGCTGTTTCTAGGTTATATCTCATTAGGTTTAGTAATTTAGTTCTTGGTTTTCTATGTTCTGATCGTGGGTTATTGTGCTTGTGATCTTGAGTATTTTCCCCAGTTATTTTTGTCATTTAGGTCATAAGTTTGTTTAGGTAAATGTTTAGAAGCTTTGCCGGTATTGGATTTTTACTTGTTTAAATAGCCCCCTGTTCTTAGTTTGTTTTGATATCTGGTTAGTACTGAAAGTATGATAGATGTTCATACATTATTAGTTTTGCATCCGCCTGTCTAGAAGTTTTGTTTTTGGTTTAGGTTATTGATATGTTCCCTTCCGTATACATGTTTTTAGCAGTCTGGATTTGTTACTAAAGTTATGTTTTGTTTCAGTATCATTAGTTTGCTTTAGTTCCTATGGTGTTTTCCCTATGCTTTGTGTATGTGAACATTCCCTTGCATAAATTTCTCTTCCTTGCATAGTCACAGTGGTCTTTTATATTCGTAGTGTTAAAGTGAAGTTACTGTTTAAGTTAAGTGTTTGTTAGTATGCAGCAGGCACAACCCATCTGTTACATGAAGTACCCCTCACTAGACATAATGTAGCATTAGGTGATGCCCTCTGTAAAATGGCCAATACGTGCAGCATCCGCCATTTCTAGTCACATGGTTGGATAAGTCAACTCCCACAAGTTATCTGAGCCAAGCAGCATACATCTGGGTGTCCCAAACTGGTATACACCCAGGGTCACAACGCTCACACCTTAACTGGTTTAGAAAAGTGTGTACGCAAGCAGTGTACGCGTACAGGGGCCCGCCCCAGACTCCTCAATATGTTCCCTATCTGCAACAGGGGTGGGAGTACCCACCAATGAGATTTAACTCAAGTTTAAGAGGGAGGGGTCGGGCAAGGGGCAGGGGTGGTCAGGGTTGTCCTGGCAACTATGGTCGTGGCATGTTGGGTGGATGTTTCTTTGTGGGCAGGAGTGTCACTGGTTCGAGGGAGTGTCCTCAGAATGCCATTGGACAAGGGAGGTCCAGAAGTCCGTATGTACCAGCACCAAACCCTTCGGAGGCCTCAGGGTTGTTCCCCTTGGAGAGTGTGGAGTTAACCAGTGGGCATGACGGGGCCCAGATGAGAACTCTGACAGCAAAGCTGCGACAGACCCCATGCTGTCCCTCACTGTCTGTACTCAAAGGTTGTCATTTCTGGTTGACACAAAGGAGCAACTCATTCAGCAATCAACTGCGTTTTACCTGATGCTGATTCTGTGACTGTTATACTGAATATCAAAGTCTGCATAAAACTGTCCCAATGTCGCCAGTTCCTCATATCAGAGACTGCACCTGATAACCACTGCGGAAGAGACATTTTTTGAACTAGGAGCTACTGTGTTATGTAGCCCTCTAGGACTGGTGAGCTCCACGGAATGACCTCCCACAGTTCACATCTTCTGGAGCCAGACTCCTGCACTGCGAGGGGCGTCCACTCTGTGTTCATGGTCTGGAAGCTGTGGATGACTCTTATTGGTCCCTGCGTCCTGCCACCCGACCCACTGCATGTTCCTTTGTTTTATGACCCAATATGGGATCTAGTTTATGGGGAGGAATTTGAGGAATAGCTACAGTATCAGCTATGGGAGATTGCAACCAGGAGCATATTGGTGACACCTGAGGGTGTGGTGGTCCCTGTGAGGCTGACACCTGCTTAGCGACACTGGCATGATTAGGAGAGCCACTATAGCTAAGAATTGGGTAATAACTAACATTCTATGTGTGAGCTATGCTTAGTCTTGTAATACTTGGTTTATTAAAACAATGTCATTTGTCAAAGTTACTCTAATGTGATATGTTGAGCAGATTCCATGGGAGAGAATGCTGTGATCGTCTTGACCCTAACTTAATTTTAGATCAGATACCAGCTTCTCTGTGGTCAGAGGGACCTCATGACGTTGGCCTTATCTCACAGCCACCAGCTACGTTTGAGACACAGGCAGATTACCTTAGATGTTTCTGAAACACCCTTTTGTGTTTCAGAAAAGGGGGGGTGGGCTGTTAGACAGCAAAACTTGTTTAAATAAATAGATAAATAAAACGGCACACGTAATCACAAGACATTCATTATATATTCTAACAAGTCACAGCATTATGGCTTATGTAAATTTACAAGTGTTAACACATACAGAAGGTTTTGATGGTCCCAAACTTAATGTTTTCACTTGAAGGAATTAATATGGTATGTTGAAGTGTCCGGCACATGAGTGTGTAACTGAGGTGGCATATGCAGCTAAATTGAACCAACTCCTGGGGTAGAGAACATGTAGACAGACAGGTGCGGGTTCAGGAGTTGAGATGGTGGTGTTGAATCAGGATTTGTGGTGGTAATGGAAGCTCAGGGAGACGAGTTCTTGGTAGCACATTCAGGTAAAACTGGGTAGTACAATCAGCACAGAGGGCTGAGATTTTGGCTGTTATTGCAGCACTAAGGTGGGTGGAAGGCAAGAAAGTTAACATCTGTACACACTCTGCGTACGTGGTAGGAGTGGTTCATGTAGAACTTGGTATGAAGAGAGTAGGTTATACCACTTCAGGAGGAAAACCCATTAAATATTAGGATGTAAAAGGTGTCACTATTGGTAAGAGTTGCTATCATTAAATGTTCAAGTTATCAAAAGGGGGCAGTTTAATACAGAGTTAATGCAGCTGCGGACGTGGATGCTAAAAAGAGGCAGGATATGTTACAGGAGCCCATCAGATGGTTTGCAGGGCAGAGGACAGTGGTCTCCTCTGCCATAGGATTCAGAGCTACGTAAACTACAGGAAAAAATGTTGTGGTTAAACAAAGGTGGTAAATGAGGTAAGGAGGTTTGGAAAGGACCTAATGGGAGACCGTTTTTACCAAGTCAATTGATTTAATCAGTGTTATCTGAAGCACACGGGACAGCAAAAATGAAGGAAAATGTGTTACTGGTCGCACCCATACTTAACTGACTTAATAGCAGACTGGACTGAAAATGTGAATATTTGTAATGCACATAACTTGTGTTTTAAGACCAGGTCTAAGCAGGTTTCCTGGGCAATAGGAGCCAGGAGATCCAGACTGACTACACTGACATGTTAATACCATACGGGGACTAAGGTATTTGTTAGTGGTCGTGGTCAAATTCTTATGTTGGGTAGAAGTATTTCCCACCAAGCCACAGGACTCCAAGTCGGTCTGCAAAAGGTTGATAAATTACTGGATACTGCATCATAGTTTTACTAAATTAGGGCGCTTAGATTATGGGAAGCATTTCATTAGCAAGGGTTTCAAACAAAATTGGGTTTGAGACGCAAATACAGGTTGGCTTATTATTCTCAATCTCAGGCTAAATTGGAATTATAAATGGTAACAAAGGATAAAGGTAAAGGTATGTGCACAAATGTATGTGTTTGTATTGTTGGCCAGAAGATCTTCAGTGAATTTTGTTACAGAATTCACTCCGTATGAGCTCAAGACAGGAAGAAGTTTTATGGGGGCCCCAATGCGCTTGCGACGTCCGACAGGAAAACTACAAGGTTGTACAGCAACGGTATAATGCACTAAAACGCAATCTGTGAAGCTTATTCTGTTCAGGTACGAGGAGAGGAGCCAGCACCAGTCCCACAACCAGACCCACACGAGGAGTCAGAACTGAAGCCACGAGCAGATCTACCCGTCACCAACTGGGTCCTGCTGAAGGTCATCAAAAGGAAGTGGTCGGAACCCAGGTGGACCAGTCCATTCAAAGTCGTTGAGAGGACATCACACGCCGTCCGACTGAGAGGCAGAGGAGAGACGTGGTACCATCTCAGCCAGTGCCGAGCGTCAGAACCACCGCTGGAGCGCGCAGAGATACGGAGCTCACAATAGGGTCACAATACCACCTTAAGTGAAGCACCAGGGGCTCTTCAAGGTAAAGTCCACCTTGCCCCCAACGAGGGAAAAGGAACGGAAGTTGGGGTCAGCGAAGAAAAAAAACAGAACATACTTCGTGGGCCACTTGCATTTTAATAAAAGAGGTCTTGAGTTGGGTGCTCTTCTTTTCTTAATACCGGTACAGGTGTTGTGTGGAGTGTGACCAACATTTATATTTTGTTTGGCCTTTGGCATTGTTAAAAAAAATAAATAAATAAAAAAATAAGTTAAATTGTTCAACAGGGGACTGCCCACAGTATAGATGCTTTGCTTTTATTATACTTTATTTCTATTGTATTAAACTGTGCTTGTCGTAAGGTTAAAAAGAGTGTAGGAGTATGAGGTTGAGAGCATACATGATCCAGACACCCTCTCTTTTCACTTAAAAGATAAGAGGTTCCAGCATCCTATAGTGTTGCAATCGCAGTACAACATTAGGCAGGAAGTTAAATAAAGATTTAAAACTAAGTATCAAAGTAATGTAGTAACAAAGCAGTAATTTGGATTGGATTGGGTCTTGGGTTTTTGTTTTGCCGTAGCGCCGGACGGAGAACCAAGTATAAGGGGTTTCGGGGTTAGAATCAAATTCGCGTGTGATAACAATAGACGATACCCACCGGGAACTTTACACTTTAAATTAGAGTAAATAAAAAGGGGGTGACCAAAATAGTTCACTGGGTTGGGCGAAGGGCTGATTGGGTATACCCGCCCTTCAAGCACGAAGGTGTCAAGAAAAACTATTGGTCACCCACAAATTAGAAATAGGATAATGAGTCCACTGAGACTGTTCGGACAGCCGGGGGTTAGGACCGACGTATGGTGGAGACCTAAATGGCTAAGATATTGTGCGGCCGTGGTAACAGTAGAAGGTGTGATAATACTGCTGCTGTTAACACATGGACCACAAAACCACAACAGCACGAGGGTAAAAAAAAAATCGTAACAGATGGTTGTATTAAAGACTATGGGGGTATAGAATTAGAATATGTTCTGGGAGAGACCACTGCGTGGACATTTGATGTCTGCAGCGTTATTAACTGTCGGGGAGGACGCTACATATAGGGGATCGGATGTGTATCTAGGTTGGGATCCTATTAATGATAACCGCTGCTTTGAAGGTGGGACAGCTGACATCCCTTGTTGTTCATCATGGCAACAATATTAAGCAGTTGTTTATTACCACTCATAATAAACATAACAGAACCTGGCTTACAAGGCATCTGCGGATCGGATTATACTAAATGGTCTCCCTAGCAAATTTTAGAATTAAGTACAAGCTTTTCAGGCGATAACGTGGGATAAAGTGGATCGCGGGTCAGGCAGTTGAGACAGGTATGGAGAACTGCGTAGCATGTGCAATGGCCCGACCGAAACTGATGGTATTACCGGCTTCAATATTTCCAGAGGAAGATCTCATAGTCTATGGTTGTATGATTAGTCTAAGGGGAATATAAAGGGTAACTACTACATTTACTCTTTCAATCTAAGGGAAGGAACTTTAGGCCTTGGGAACAGAAAACCCAATTACAGGATGGCTGGACAAACATTTTGGAAAGTATAAAGCTCTGATCATGTCGGCTCTCACTTCAGTTGCAGTATTTTTGGCTGAAATAATTACTTGTAGACGTTGTTGTACTCCATGTATAAGAAGTTTAGCAGAACGCCTTATCAGCACTATGATTGAACAGAGGGATCCTCAGGGAACAAGCAGGTATGATGTCACTGTTGTATCACGGGGAGTCAGATGAGAGGATAACAGTGGAAAATATGATTGTAATCTCTTATCAGAGATTAAAAGGGGGTTTGTTGAGAAAATAAGTTTTTGCTTAGCAATAACATTAGCAAAAGTATATTTTGCTCATCAATGAAATGGATATTAAAATTAGATATAACTATTAATTAGATAAATAATTGCTGCCTTAAACTATTAGTTTATACGTAATCTTAAGAAGGGCCTCACAAGGGGCCATATAGCATATTGTTGCATCAGAGAACAGTTTGGTCTATAGGGAGTGAAGTGTCTGTAGAATATGTTCTATACTGATAAGCTCCACAGAAGGTGACTTGCACCAACTGCCTGTAAGGACACCCTGTTAGGCTGGGACACAGTGGACATGAAATAATGCAGAGTCATGCATGTAGGTTGAGAACTCTAACTATGACCATGCAAGAGCACTGAGGGGGTGGAGCCATACCATATATAACTTACATGTTACTAGTAACTTTCAGATCTCTCTGGTGTACATGTTTGGTGTGTGTGAGATCTCCAGAGATATCTCTGTTTTAATAAAGGTCTTTTTGGTATTGCTATAATTTTGGTATGTTGTTCCTACTATCTCTTTCCCATCAAACGAACACGCTGGGCTAAAGTGGTTGATAGAAGTTAAAGCCCCAACATAACTTTATCACATTATTTATTAATTACATTCAATGTCTGTTCTAAATATTTTAATAGTTTTCCATCTTATTTACTTCATTACATTATTATTTTTAGTTACATTTTATGTCTGTTCTAATTATATTAATAGTTTTGTCATCTTATTTACTTTATTACATTATTTTGTCTATTATTTTAATAATTTGTCATTTTATTAGATTATTTTTAAGTTTGCTTCCTTATCTTTAATTTCTTTTAATGTTTTTAAATTAGTGGTGGGACTTTAACGCGTTAATTTCGATTAATTAATTACAGGAAAATTAACGCACTAAAAAAATTAACGCATTTTAACGCACGATACACTTTTGCATCGTGGAATGTTTCTCAGTGCACGAGTTCCAGGCGATAAGATGAGCATGATGCAGATGACTGAAGAGGCTACGCTGGTGGATGGGAAATTTAAATATAAGAAACTTCCAAATGGAAGTTCAAACAAAAATAGTGTTATTTACACTTTATGTAGGAAGAGTTCGCTTATCACAGGAGCACTTCCACCCTTCGTTACCACCTCAACGCAAAACATGTTGCAGCTAAAGCTGGGCGTACACTGTACGATATTTTAACTGTACGACTAAATCGCAGGGAGAGTCGGCTCGTGGAGCTGCTTCAACAGTGCGATACTCTCACGAGGAGCGATTTGAATTTCAAACATGTTTGATATTCTTGCGACGCTGCGATTTCTGATCGGGAGTTGGTCGTGAGCAGTGTTAATTTTGACAGAAATTTTTGATTTAGTTTTAGTCTTAGTCTTTTGACTAAAATGTAATTTAGTTTTAGTCATAATTTAGTCATTGATTTGTTTTTAGTCTTAGTCTAGTTTTAGTCGACTAATTATCATTAGAATTTAGTCGAATAATATCAAAATAATTTAGTTGACTAAAATATAAATGGTGTAGTAGTCATTATATACACTTGCACAAAATGAAACATTTATTAACCAGTTACAGAATATTATTTTTTGTATGTGCAATATATACAAAAACAAATTTCCAAACAACTCTATTGACCTGAACTTATAGTTATTGAGCATAACAATAACAAAACATTGATGACCAGTAGGTCCGCTCTACCTGAAAACATATGGAGTTTATGAACAATGCATATTAGATTCTATATAAAACTGTGCGCCGTAAAACAATGCCATAGCCCGCAGATGTCGTTTCATTTGTCGTATTTGTCCCGACATCATCATTCCTCATGGTTTACACAGCATCTTGTTTTTCTCAAAGTCAAAGGAGAAATGTGTCCATATATCGCCGCTCATCTATCTCCCTGCTGACATTGTCGAGTTAACGTCGAGTTTAATTTCATGAGTGACCACAGTTCACGGGCTAGTTTTGTCCTAACGGGTTCTGCGCGATGTGAAGACGTTAGTTCTGATTGGATGGTTACCCGGTTTGTCCCGCCTCTCCGTGTACGCTAAAGTAGTTACGGTTGGATCTCTTCTTAACTTATCCCTACCTTTCACAAAAATAAATCAGGTCTGATTGAATGTCGTCGCTGGCCAATATTTTCGTCTCGTTTTTATTCGTTGACGAAAATGTCCTTTAATTTCGTCATCGTTTTTATCCCTTCGTATAGTTTTAATTTAGTTATCGTCTCGTTTTCGTCATGAAAAAAGGTTCGTTGACGAAAACTATGACGAAAATTATTCGTCAACAAAATTAACAC
The DNA here is from genome assembly GCF_052324685.1 of Brachyhypopomus gauderio. Lineage (NCBI taxonomy): Eukaryota > Metazoa > Chordata > Actinopteri > Gymnotiformes > Hypopomidae > Brachyhypopomus > Brachyhypopomus gauderio. The sequence continues at coordinate 62,547 of NW_027506937.1, read as the reverse complement.
TGGTCGTGAGGTATGAATCGCTCCTCATTTACCTGTGTAAACTATACGATGCACGACACGCGATTGAGCCAAAACGAGTGAAAATCGGCTGAAAATGGGCCAAAAATCGCACAGTGTACGCCCAGCTTAACGCGCAGGTCAGTAATGATAACTTAGCTGCTAAATGTATTCCTAGTACGATAGGGTGACCTAAACGTCCGCATTTCACATCCTGTCCCGGTCGTCCCGGGTTTTTTTTTAAAGTGAGGAAATGTCCTGGTTTTTAAATGACCTTCATTGGACCATTAAGACTGAATTAAACTTTCGCGAGTGACCGTAGCGCGCGACTCCGCACGCGTTTATACATGACGCGTCATATTATTTGTGTTGTTCGCTCTCTGTGGTCGAAGATAAAGACTTACAAGAAGCGCTGCACATTGCGTCAACTGATGCAAGTTACGAACTACCGTCCAGGGGTGAGTTTCCCAAAACGTTCTTAGCACCAAGTACTTCTTAACCTCGTACGTAAGAACGAGGGAAAAAAAACAGGTTATTACTCAAGTAAAACAGGTTATTGTGAAGAGCGCCACAAATGTGGCTCTGACTGGGGATCACTGGACCTCTGTTAGCAACAAGAATGATCTTGGTGTGACAGCTCATATTATAGATGATGAATGGAAGATCCAGTCATTTGCTTTGAGCATGCAGAAGACCACTTCTAGGCACTATGGAGATGCCTGTGGCAGAGGCCTGGGAAATTTAAGAAAAGTATACCATCTAAAATGGTATTAAAAAACATCTTCTGATTTACTTCAATTCTTCCAATATCCTGAGCAAAACTCCCAAAATTAAACAACATTTTTGGTCAGAATTTCCAATGTTCTGAACTGTTTTCTGCACTCATAGATTGGTCTGTGTAGTAGACTGGTGGAAAAATAAACAAGATGTTGAAGTTTGATTATGTTCATTGATTCATTCATCATTCAAACTTAAATTAATATTTCTCATGTTAAATACTGAAATGCGATTAAAATGCGATTAATTTCGATTAATTAATTACAAAGCTTCCGATTAATTCGATTAATTTTTTTAATCGCGTCCCACCCCTATTTTAAATCTTTGCTTCCTTTTTATTTATTCTGTGAATCACTTTGGGTTGCATGTACTGTATGTATGAAAGGTGCTATACAAATAAAGATTATTATTATTATTATTGGCATAATGAATGTTGCTAGTGTTTTTACACATCAACTTTACTGCTATATTGCAATTTATGTGATTATAACTGCATGTTCAAACACGTAATATCTGTAAGCATGAAGTCTGAGTAAGAACTTTAAGATCTAGATGTGATAAAAAAATTTCAGTAAACTGTCTATACATTGTTATCACTTTGGTGTTTCCAATATTCATTCACTGATTGCTTTATAAAGGAAATGCACACATACCTTGGAAAGTTTTCCTCACTTCAAAACATTCCATCATCTGACATTGCAGCCAAAAAGGTTCATCTGTAATGGAAAGTAATTTCAAAGCTATACATTTATAACAATAAATAAACACAAAACAACAACTATAACCAACCTGGGGGTATTCCAGAAAGCGGGTTTAAAAACTCTAAACTTAACCCTGAACTCTGAGTTGTCTTACCCCGATCTGACATACTCAGAGTTTTCAGTTCCAAAGCGGCTGATCGGAGTTAAAGTAATCAGGGTCGCTCAACTCTGAGTAGGTTGACCCAGACAGAAGTGCGTTCATGCATAACTATAAAAGGCATTCTTAATGGAATGCAGATAAATAAGATTTATCATGGACTTAAATGCAGAAACATCGTATTTCACACCACTGTAGCTTGAAGTATTAATGACTGCGTATGCAGAATATTTAGATATTATTAAACGTAAATGTTATACTGCGGTAATACTGTTAGAGAAAAGCAGTCAGCATGTCAAAAAATTGCCAACAGAGTTAATGCGTGAGTGAAAATTATATTTTTATATTTAGCAGAAGGGTGCGATTATATTATTATATTCTCCACATTTATAATACTGTATTGAGTTTTAATTTATTTATTTATTTTTATTGAACTTACTAATTCCAGGTCTAATCCGAGTGGTGTGAAACACACATGGCATCAGATAAAATATAGTACAAAGTGGTATGGCTGTACATAACTATATCTTATTCTTAAAATATATTTATTTACAGGAAAAATGACATAATGAAACATAAGAGTGAATTTGACTGTAATGTATATTAAAAGGTTACAGGGTGGATGGTGGGGTGGGTGGTGGTGCATGATTTAATGTGAAAAGCAGTGATTGCAGATTGAGTCTCTGACAACTCTACCATCTCTGTTGTCACCCACATGCATTTAAGCTTCCTCATCTGTGGGCATGTCAGTAAATTTGATTCTGGCCTTTCTCTTTTGCCAAATAAAGGTGGAAATCATCTTTTGCATTTTCTTGAAAAAAGATGCTGGAATCCAAACAGGGAGGGACATAAACAAATACAGCAATCTAGGGAGAACATTCATTTTGATTGTTTCGACCCATCCAAAAAAGGATAGTGGTAGTATTTCCCATATTTTTAAGTCATTTTGAATTTGGACTAATATCTTCCCGTAGTTTGCCTTATATATGTGAGGAATATTCGTAGTTATGTTAATTCCCAGATATCGGAACCCGTTAGGCGACAAATTAAATTAGGCTATTTCAGATAATTCTATGGGCCACTTCCCTTTTATCATCATGGCTTCTGATTTTGATTCATTTATTAGATACCCTGAGACAAGACTAAAGTCGTTTAAACATTAAAAAATTTTTGGTATAGAAAATATTGGGTCTCTAATTGTCACGGAGATGCGGCCCCCAACCGGTCGCCACCGTCCACAGCGCAGCTGGACCACTTCTCAGTTAAGCTAATGCAGATCTGCACTGAAGAAAGAAAGGGTGAAGGAGACCAGGTATGGTTTGTGTAAAAAATAAAAACACCATTATTGGGATCATTGTGAAGATTTTGTCCATTGTATTTTAACCCTTAGGGAATCAAGGGGGCAGTCATGGCCTAGTGGTAGGGAACTGGTCTTGTGACCGGAGGGTCGTGGGTTCGATTCCCAGACCTGAGGCCATGACTGAGGTGCCCTTGAGCAAGGCACCTAACCCCAACTGCTCCACGGGCGCCGGGCTAGGGCTGGCCACCGCTCTGGGCATGTGTGATCCACAGCCCCCTAGTAACCACTAGTGTGTGTGTGTGTGTGTGTGTGTGTGTGTTCTAACTGCACAGATGGGGCAAAAGCGGAGGACAAATTTCGATTGCGGTGTAAAAATCACGATTGACAAAATACGGCACATTTACATTTACACATCAATATGCTTTCTAATATGTTAAATATGTAAAGCAAAAAAATAATATGCACCAAGTTTGGCCTACATTTTGTTTACTTTGCAGGAGCATCACAGCCCAGAGCAGGAGCGCTAGCTCACAGTACAAATCAATCTGGCCATTATTTTGAGGTGAGTGACTCTCCCTGCTGCACCACTACACTGGATCTTCGGGATCTGCCACCTCCTGAAACCCTCTTCACTGTTTATATGCGTTTTCCCAGATTAAGTGCTTATTCACAGATGTCATTGTCATGATTCAACATAACAGAGAAGTCTGATCCCTTTTTGAAATGGCTTTGCAGTTTTCATTCTTGGATGAAAACTGATGTCCAGATGTATAAGCTTAACAAAGCTCTGTAGGTTTTCAAAGGGACTCAGATAAGGTGAACATATCACATTTTTGTCTCTTTGAAAAAGAGCTTTGTTAACTTGCACACTTGTACCCCTAGACATCAATTGTTTTCCAAAGATGAACTTTGAGTAGTCATTTCAATATCAATAAAATTTCTACCTGCAAAGATTCAGAATCTAACCAAGTAAATGATGATTCAAAGACTTATCATTTATACCAAATCAAGGTAAATATTTCAGCTCATAAGAACTATAATATTTGTAATGTTATTGGCACAAAATTAACAGCAGCTAACTTTGGATTTTGTCTGCAACTTTTTAACAGGCAGACTTCTGCTTTTCACTTCTGAGAGGCCAATGACCAGATCCTGCAGATTTCTTCTTTGCAACATACGGAGAATACGACCCTTTCTATCACAGGAAGCTACCCAGGTGCTTGTACAGTCTCATCATCTCAAAGCTGGACTACTGCAACTGCTTACTTCCCGGGTTGTGGGTTCAATTCCCAGACCTGAGGCCATGACTGAGGTGCCCTTGAGCAAGGTACCTAACCCCAACTGCTCCCCGGGCGCCGGGCTAGGGCTGCCCACCGCTCTGGGCACGTGTGATCCACAGCCCCCTAGTAATCACTAGTGTGTGTGTGTGTGTGTTCTAACCGCACAGATGGGTTAAAAGCGAAGGACAAATTTTTTATTTTATTTTTTTGTGGCCCACCTCCACCCCCCCATCTTTGGAGGACAACTTTGTTTTTATATCAAATAATAACAATTCTGTGTAATAAAGTGATGCCAATTATTGGGGTTAGGTGGACCATGAGAGGATAGAATACAGAAAGAAAAGAAGGGAGAGAGAGAAAAAGGGAAAAGACAGAAGGGCGGGGAAGAAAATAAACATATACATACATATGAAGAGTTTGGTTCCAAAACGCGATAAACGCCATTTAAAAAAAAAAATGAGTTAGAGCCGGAATCAGAATGGTATATGACCACTCTTGAAAAGCCAATATTCAATTTTAATCAAAACGCCACATCCGCCGTGTAATACTGCCCTACTTTCTCTCTTTCTTTCCAAAATGCAACAAACGCCACTCCTGATTTCCCGCACACTGTTAACCCGAAATGTGTATTGACTTAAACTGTTTAATTAAAATATAATTAAATTATTTAAGTTTTATATCATTACTTTAACATCTTAAGTAAAGTCCACTAATCTGTTGCAAAAGTTCACATGTGAGGATAATTTTAAGTTAAATGGACTTACATTTTTAAAACTTGGTTTTGGCCACGCGTTTGTTCATCCAGTTGCAAAAGAAACACCATTTTATTTTGCCGCCAATTTTCTGCTGCTGGACAACTTCCATTTGCCGGAAAAGTGAGTATTTTTTCCATTATCTTTCCTTGCGCATGTATGTTTTATTTGCCTAAAAACATGTGTAAAGAAAGAGCCAATAAAAATATCTTTAGCACTTTAAAACAACAACACATTGCAGTAGTGCAGGATAAAATATGAAGACTTGAAGTAAATGTGAGAAGAGTCATTCTTTTTTATTTGAAGCATATTAACTTTGTTAGCTTCTATGTTTTTAGGACCTGAATGTTGTTTTGGATCAGGCACCAGTATTTTACCTGGACATTTTGTAAGTGCGAGGGGCTGCTAGTGGGAGAATTAGCGAGTGAGTGAAAGCTCCACCGGTTGAGCTAGTTGAGGTAGCTGAGGAGAGAGAGCATGTTGGGTATGGCTGCTACTCCCGCTCGGTGACCCAGTTCAGAACTCGGAACCACACGGACGGAGACACGCACGGTGAACTGTTTAGCATTTAGCATGAATGTTTGTCTGCTAGCTTTGTTAGCTAGGTCACCATTTTAAAGTTGGAGACAGAGAAATCGAGAGAAATGGAAACTGGCCGTCTTTTATTTTAGTAGCGATTTTCTTTCTTTTGCTCACCCCATTTTCACTGACTGGCTGCTTGTGGTAAGAACATTGTTTAACTATTAGCACTACTGTGGTAACTATTTCCAGTTTGTTTTATTTTAATTTCTTTGCATGTTGGAGACAGCTAATAGCCCAACTTTGACTGTTACGGTTGTATAGCAAGTATAATCAAACGAGTGCTGTTTCAGCTCAGTTAACGTTATAAAAAACAAATATATACGGCCAGTTTTTACGGCGAGAAAGAGCGATATTCGTTTGGAAGTAAAAACAAAATAACATTCATTGCTTAATATTTCTATTATTTTCTGTCATACTGTCATGTATCTAAACGTTTGGGCATAAAACTAAGTAGTGTAACCACTATGCTTTGGAAGTGTAAATACTGTCTTTTTAGCTGTGATAAGAGAGCACATTTGTTTAAACATTACAGATTAAAACATGGGAGTTATGCAAGGATAGAACTATTTCCTTGCTTGCATGAAGAATGCCTATGTACATTTAAATCACTAAATGCCTTAAAAGTACACTTGTGCAGCATTCACACCACAACACCCAGTCAACAAACAAGTGTAACTTTACCAGTTAATTTTAGCTGTTTGTCATGTGGATTTTCTGAGTCATGCACTGAGACAGAGTTCTTTTCACATCTACATTCAGCACACCTGAAAGTAAACCACAAAGTAGCATGTCCTTACAAAGAATGTAACTTTGGAAGCAGTGTTTACAGCACGTTCAAAGCACATAAGAGTAAAGAACACAAAGCACAGAACTGGAAGTGCTTTAAATCTGAAATACTAGGTGGTGATGATGTAAATAATGACAAGGGGGCTGCACAAGATTATGCTGATTATGTGGAGGACTTGGAGGACATGAATGAAGTAACCAGTGACGATGATTTTCATGATCTAGAAATGCAGCTTGAGCACAATTTAGCATCTTTACTGTTAAAGATGCAGTCTGTTCTAAACATACCAGAAAGTGTTGTGCAGGAAGTGATCCAGCAACTCTGTCAGCTCAATAAGCTGTCACAACCTCTTCTGCAAAAGAGGATCATGACTGTACTACAGAAATATTGTTTTGACACAGAAGAAATGTTTGTGAAAGAGGTTATTAGTGTAGTGTCAAAAAGTAATGTAATGACATACTGTGATAAAGATGGGCCTTTAGGAACTGCCAAAAAGAGAGCTGCATATGTACGCAAAGTGTTTCCACTGGTAAATCCTATTGAATATGTTGTGGAAAAGGGTAAAAAACCTCTTGCATATGTTCCCATTGTTCCCATGCTACAGAAGTTGCTTAACAAAAAAGACGTTTTAGACAAGGCCATGTCGGCAAAAGTCAGTGTCCCACAGGAATACAGATCTTGTGCAGATGGGCAGTACTTTAAACAAAATTTACTTCTTGCAAGAGATGAATTCACAATCGCCCTTGGCCTTTATATTGATGACTTTGAAATAGCCAATCCTCTTGGAACATCAAAACTGAAACACAAAATGTGTGCAGTATACTGGGTTATTGTCAACATTCCTGCAAAATATAGGTCAACCCTAAACTCAATCCAGCTTGCTCTACTATGCTACACCTCCACAGTCAAAGAGTGTGGCTACTCAAAAATTCTCCAGCCTCTGATTTATGATCTAAAATGATTAGAACAAAGTGGGGTTTACTTGGAGCAACTAGGGGCAAGTGTTAAAGGAACAGTTTTGTTTGTGGCAGCTGATAATCTTGGTGCCCACTCTCTTGCAGGCTTCCAGGAAAGCTTTGCTGTTGACAAATTCTGCAGATTTTGCTTAGTAAGCAGTGGTGACGCTCAACAACAAGAGGTATGTTCTGGCTTCTTTCAAGCTCGAGAACAGGAGTCCCATGATATTCAGGTACAAGAGGTGAAAAAAGATCCGGGATTAAGTCGGATTTATGGCGTGAAAGAAGCATGCCCTTTAACTGAGAGTCTGGAACACTTCCATGTGGTCATTGGGTACCCTCCTGACATCATGCATGATATTTTGGACGGCATTGTTCCCCTTGAGTTATGCCTTTGTCTCACAGATCTGATCAGCAAGAAGTATTTCAGTTTAGGTATGCTCAATGAAGCCATTAAGTCCTTTAACTACACATTTGCTGACAAAACGGACAAACCTCAGGTTATTGACAAGGGGTTTTCAGCCAAAGGAACAATTGGTGGCAATGCTCATGAGAACTGGTGTCTAATAAGGCTCCTTCCATTTCTTATTGGCCACTATATCCCTGAAGGGGACAACACTTGGGAAACTCTCATGCTTCTCAAGGAGATTGTTGAGCTTGTTGTAGCACAAAGGCATACTGAAGAAACACTGAACTTTCTTAACTGCAAGATATCAGAACACAGGAGCCTGCTACAGTCCACATTCCCAGAGTTCCGTTTAAGGCCCAAGCATCACTATTTGGAACATTATCCTCAACTTGTCTGAGGTTTGGACAATGCGCTTTGAGGGCAAACATAGCTTCTTTAAAAGGGCAGTACGTACTACTCAGAATTTCAAAAATGTTACCATGACACTTGCAACCAAGCACCAGAAAGCAGTCAGTTACCATCTTGACTGTAACTCCTTCTTTAGACCAGCTGTTGAAATGACAAAGGTTACCCCTGTTTTGCTTGATTCTTTTCCTTTGACTGTTCAGAGGTCAATTGTGCAAAACATAGCAACTGTAACTTCAGTGCTTGTTGCATCATCTGTCTGTGTAGATGGAATCAATTACCGTCAAGGCATGATACTCTCTGCCGGTTCTTGCTCGGGTCTCCCAGAGTTTGCCCAGATTGAAAAGATCATTGCAGCTAATGCAGAGATTGTGTTTGTCTGCAATAAAATGACAGCATGGTACTGTGAACATTTACGATCATACAAACTTCAGTGTGATGATGTCACCTGTAAGTGTGTCTTGAAGATTTCAGGGTTAAATGATGTCTTTCCATTGTCAGTGTACAGGGTTCAAGGAGAACTTATGGTGACACTAAGGCATTTTATTATTTGCTAAATACCTGGCCATTTCCCCCCAGATGGCTGTGCAGCAGAAGTTTACCACAAGGATTATAGTCACTGAGGGAGATATTAGAAAGATGACCATGGAAACAAGACCGGACACACTTGAAGATTTGCTTGGCTGCCTTAAAGACCGTCTCCAAACAAACTACAGCTTCTCCTTACAATACCAAGATCCAGAATTTAATAATGAATTCTGTAACCTCACTCATCTCTCAGAGCTTTCCGAGAAACCAACCATCAAATTAATTCCAACGATTGAGCTTGTCCCTGTCACTACACACCTTGACCTGTCTAGCAACTCAGTCAGCCTGGCAGACACAGAGATCTTGTCTGTCTCTTCTGAAAGAAGTTCTCAGTGGCCAGAAGCATTTGAAATTCCCAAATTTGCAGTAGATGTCGAATATAGACTTCGCCAAGGTAACCTACTGTATTTCAGGGATGGAGTCTGTCTCAAGGTTACAAAAGAGCTGAAACATGATATCCTTGAGAAATTGGCAGAAACCATGTATTCATTCAAAGCTTACCCAGCAAAGGAAGAGTTTGAAGCTGTTGCAAAAGCCTTAATACAAGCACACCCATGCCTTAAAGAACAAGGCTCATCTAGTGGATGCGATGCATGGAAAAATAGTCTCAAGTTCAAAATGGGAAACTATAGAACCAAAATGCGCCAGCTGGGCCGACTCGATGTGTCTGTGAATGGTGGTAAACGTGGAAGGTATTCCACAAGTGGCGACCCTCCCAACAAAGCCATTAAGAAGCCAAAGAAGGGGGAAATAAATTTCCTACCCAATTATCCAGAAGGAATGGATGACCACAACCTGGAAGAATGCCGTCAGGTTTTGGTCAATGAAATGATGAAAAAAAAGCCAAATGGATCCACTGTAAAGAGAGAAATGGATGTGACATTTGCACTTCGCAGAAAAGAAGTTGTCAAAGACAAGCCTGCAGTTAGCCAGATGGTACAGCGTTGGCCAGCTCTTTTCACCGAAAGCCAGGTTTGTGTAAATGTTTTAAATGCCTTATGTGTTCTTTTTTTTGTTTGATACATTTTAACTTGCATTCTAATTGTCAAAGCTGGCCCCTGCACCATTTTTTCCAGCATATTTTGCATGTAATTTTCATTTAATCATATTGATTTAAAGAATTGTATTAAATTGTTTCATTCAAATCATGTACAGTAGTATTGAGGGTAATTTTTAAAAATGTAATCATTTTTAATAAACTTATCCATTGTTTCCTATATTTCAGGTTTTTCAGGAGTTCAGCAGAGTGGTGGGGAAAAATCTCAAAGACAACTTCTTTGATGCACTTGACCGTTTCTCTCCCAGCTTGATGGAACTGTTTAGGAAGAAGAGGGGCCTTACTGGCCAGCTTTTGGCAGCACTTTTATGTCAGGCAAAGGTAATATTTGTTGTTTACTTCAGAGTGCTTTGTGTCTTCCTACAAAGATTAGTAGATTGTGTCTTTATCTTGATCTTTTGTTTCTTTTTCTTGCCCAAATCATTTTCTCTTTTGTTGCTATTTTTTTATTTGCTTCATATTACTTGTTTCTTGGTTGCTTATTGTCATCTCTGTGGTGTTTTAGCTTCTTTACCTCTGTTTTAATTTGCACTTATTTTAATTTACAGGTTCTCTACTGTCCAAAAAATTACAGATCATCCTCTGTGATTTTCTCCACTTTCTGCTCGCTTAATTTTCTGTCATCGTCCTCTTATCTTTAGTGCCATTCTCTTTTTCTTCCATTTATTTTGTCTTTTCTTCTGTACTTGCAAGTTATGGAATATTCAAATTTTGATCTAAATAATTAGTAGTGAAGTTTTTAGAATCTGTTCCATAAAAATTAAGAATTTTTTTTGTTTATCTGTATGTATTTTAGACCACTGAGCCTACAGATGTTAGGTGCCTTTGCCTTCGGGGGTTGCCAGTCATCTTGGGAGATGATCATTCTGCTTTCTTCAGGACTTCAAATGTAAGTATTTGAGTTTGGAATTAGTTATCAAGTGTTGTAGCTCTTTTTTTGGATTCTGTAATGGAGATATTATGGTAATTGTATCATTGTTTCACATAATATTCTGTCTGTTGCGAAACAGGTTGTAGACAAACAATTGAAGCATCTGTGTCACCAATTAGTTCAATGGTCAGAAAAGGCTGTTAAAAACTGTTTTAAACATTTAAAAACTGATTATTAAATGTTTTACCTGTACTGTAAGGACAAAAATGGAAGCTATAACCACATACCAGCTTAAAGACCCTTCACACTATGTTTTAGACAGCTTATGCTAATTTTGTTCAACACACTGGTGTAAGCAGCATAAGTTTGACATAAGTTAAGAATATTTTATCAACTAGCTTGTTAATAACAATTATATATTATAATACAAGCTATGCAAACACAACCAATGAATTGATGGCAGAAAAGCTCTTTATTTTTCATGTTCTATCAATACATGCATTGATCAAAGTACAGTAATGTCACAGTATGGTTCCAAATATATATACATGTTTAGCACTCTTCTATTGCCAGAACCTTATTTAGAATCTTGTAATCCTATGTTGTATTAAGATTTGCAGATGATAAACTACAACTATTTCAACCTGACACTATGAATAAAGTTTTTTGTGGAAAAGAAAATACAAAAACCCCATTTTAATCATGGCCATACAAAGAATCATGTTTTACTGTCAATATTGTTCTTAAAAATAAAGCAACAAGGGGCTCCCGAGCTACGCTCTTCAAGAAGCTGCGCTCAGCGGCAGCTGATCAAACTACCACAACAACTGTCCTATTTGTGCCCAGAACTCAGCACCAGTTGTTGTTGCCACACTGGCCCGTATCACTGTTCTGCTGCTCTGTACATGAAATGTGTGTTAAAATATCAGCAAGTTTGGCATGAGGTTAGAATTTTAAGCAAGGTTTCATGTTTGATTGTCATTGATAATGGAAATGTACATTTTCAAGAGACTTAACTGATGATTTCTTTTTGTTTCTTCGGTGTGTCAGCATGTTCAACAAAATTTTGAGATGTCAGCAGAAGTTGTCTAAGACATACTGTAACGGCCTTAAGCAGCGAGTTACTTAAAAAATATATATATATTTTTTTCAACCTGGATTACTGAGATGCATCAGGAAAAAGTTAATTCAATGCTTTAGTTTTGTTCAGTTTAGAGATTTGGGGTATAATAATTTTTTTTCTTTCTATTTTTTTACATTTCTTTTCCTCTGCCAGGATCCAGCTGACAAGGACTTGTACAGCCAAACTGCAGTGGGGATTCTCTGCATTGATGAAGACAATCCTCAGCAGAGCCCAGTCAGAGTTGGGATCATCTTGGAAGGGAATCTTGTGATAGATGAACTGACCAACCTTCCTTAGGCTTTCTGTGTCCTTTTTGGACTGATCTACGCTCTGCACCTGGAATATCCTAAGTATATGAAAAACACATTCCTCTTTGTCCAGCAGGTGATGCTCAACCTGGGTAAAAGTGAGCTGGCACCCAAATTACTGACCCTAAAAAATCAGCTCTCAATGTGAAAAGGTGGCTTCAAGTTATAAGGTACTGTTTTGGAAGCCAGGTGCTTAGTTTTGAATGTTGCACCAATCAGAATGTTATTGTGTAAAGAGCTTGAACAATATTTTATTGGCCCAGTTAAAGTTCTAAGCAAGCCACATACTGTTAGTTCTACAAAGCCAAAATGTGGTCATGAAAAATGTTTTCTACAATGTCATGTTCCCTGACTTTTCCATTTGTTAAAGGCTGAAACTTACAAAGTGCAATAAACTGTAAATGTGAAAATTTTAGTTTTTGCTTGGTAAAATTTCTTGTGAAAATAATAACATTCATTTTTAACAGGTACACAAAAATGTTTTTAATAGATCATTTTGATTTAGACCAACTTAGAATGTAGTGCATTGGAATTTAAGTTTGGAGTTATAATTATACAAATAAATGAATTTTGTTAGATATCTTTATTCAAACCAACTTTGAAATGATTATACTGAACTTAAAATATTAAGTATATTAAATATACAAAGAAAGTGAGATTACAAAACATTTCAAGTTAAATCAACTTAAAATTGATTATATTGAACTTAAAATATTAAGTATATTAAATGTCAAATGACGTTAACAGTACAAAACATTTTAAGTTGATTTAACTTAGAATTGATTATATTGAACTTAAAACATTAAGTATATTCAATACACAAAGAAATTAACATTACAAAACATTTTAAGTTGATTAAACTTGTAATTGTTATTCTGGTCTACTCAAAAGTTGAAGTCAAATACAATCAAGTTTTCATCATACATTACTTACATTTTTTAAGGCAACCGGTTTACAAATATTTTTTAAGTAAACTCAACTTATCCGGTCTTACAGTGCAGAACGCCACATCTCCACTCATCCAATCACAGCGCACCACCACATATGGAAACACCATAGAACGCGACCTGTTGAGCCGGCCCGCATTTCTTGTAGCCTAATTTGTTAAAATATATCTCGTTTTTCACTCTCAAAATCCGCGAAAATGAACGGTTTTGATAGTATAGAGGAGCCTGTTCGTATAGCAGTTATACTATTTATGTTAATAGTTATACTATTTATGTCTGTAACGGGTCCGAGGGAGTCGAGGATGCAAAGACGAGGTGCGTTAAAGGCTACGTTTATTGAGCTTGACGCTGGACACACTCACGGCGTCTTGAAACAGCTGTCAAACACACTGAACAGTAAACGCTCACGGCGCATCATAACACCAGTAGAATACACTACACAGTACACGCTCACGGCGTGCTGACACGGTTTAACACACAACGAATGTCACGTTAAAGAAGAGCACCAAACGATACAAACACACACATTATATACACGTAGCCTAACAAGCACCGCGTAAAACACATTAGTCTTAACGAGACAAGTGAACACACACACACACACACCAACGGACGTACATGTAAAGACACGGACAACATTAACACATGCTCGAAGGTAGGGGTTCGGGGCTGTAGCGTGACAATGTCTTGTTCGTTAATGAAATGTTTTGAAATTTGTGTTTTTAGGCCCAATGGTCAAACTATTATATTAAGATGTACAATTTACAGTTATTTGTTATTGTATTTTGCACATTTTCAGCAAAAAAAAAATGTTCTATTGATGCCAAAGGATATACAAGACATTTTGAAAAAAACATGGCATGGATTTATTGCGTTTTGCGAAAAAACGAATTGTTTTTTTTAAATAAATCTTTAAATATTAAAATCTTGATTTGATTTGTTTGTGTTTTTTTAACCTTAGTATGGTATTTGAAAGTTTGAAACAGAAAACAGTGGTTTTCAGCCTACCACTTTCTTGCTAAAGAAAACACATTTTTACTCAAATTGATCAAAATGGATTTATAGCGTTTTGGAACCAAACTCTTCATATATACAAATATATACATATATATATATATACACACGCATATAAAAAAAAAGATATAATAATAATAATTTAAAAAAAAAAACAAAAAAAAACAACCAGCTCAAATGACCACTGCAAAGTAGAGCAGAAAGTGTACCCAAGACATACAGCACAAATGACTGTGATGTATATGTATGTATGAATGTGTGTTTATGTGCAACACAAAAGTGCAACACAGGATAAATGTACAGAATGTACTTGCCAGCAAGGGTAGAAAGCTGCGACAACATTCCCCCAGAGGCCAGAGGCAGGCAGAGAAAGACCCGGGAATCCCACCCGCCCATGGCCCCCCCAGGAGCCGTGGAGTCCCAGGGCCGCACTTCCCAGTGATCCCCGCACGCCCGCCCCCGCAGGCGGGAAAGGGAGACCCCGGACAGCGCCCCCCCAACCAAGCAGCGCAGGTCCAGGGGAACCAGAGGAAACAGAGCCCCCCCCGCCATGGGCCAGTAGCAAAGCCCCAGCAAATACCTGCACACTACCCCTTATATACACCCTTACCATGTATACACCTACACCCATCCTTATACACATACTCTTACTTACATTCACCCCCATATATACACCCCTACATACCTGCACACTACCCCTTATATACACCCTTACCATGTATACACCTACACCCATCCTTATACACATACGTATACACACATACACCCCCAAGCTCACCCTCATATGTAGACCCTCACATATACACATTCTCACACACATTCACCCACACCCATATACACTTTTGCAGACATATATACCCCCACACATGTACTCACACATTCACCCCAATATATACACACGTCCCCATATCCCCCCCCCCAACACGTACTCATTCATCTTCCTATACACACAGAGACAAGGACAAAAACACACATTCATCCAAACTAACACACCCTCCACGGTGGGGGCAAATGGCTGGACCAGCAAGGATCGGCAGCAGCCCCAGGATGCCACCAGCCCAGCCCCGTGCTATCGACCCACCCCCACCCTGGGAGGGAGCAGGAAATGGGTGAATGCGTGGGTCCAGAGGAAGAGGAGAGCCAGCTATCTAGCTGGCTCATTGGGCACACAGACATCCCAGGTCGGGAGCCCCGGCCCTCCAGCTCAGGAAGCAGCCGGCACGAGCAGTCCTTAAAATATTAATGGAATGAAATGGTTATATATTGCTTCTCCTTTGCTTAATTTCTTTATTGTCCGTGTGAAATAAAGACAAACCAACGATGCTGTGGAATTCCTCTTTGATGTCCATAACTGGCTTATGCCGAGGAAACACCACAAAACTGGGCACTAGTCATTTTGATGCCGGACATAGTTTTTGGACAGACCGACATACAGTAGCTTTGCTGACAGATCCCGCATCTCCTACACTATAAAGAAAACTTCCACTAGAAAAAAAAAGAGTGATGTATAAAAATCTGCACGTGTCCACAACAGATCGCCTGGAGATGTTATAGTAAGTAAATGTTTATTTATATTGCACTTTTCCAAGTGGGCCTACAAAGTGCCAAAAAATACAAGCAAAAAAACACGTACATAAAACCAAATAATATAAGACATCACAAAACATGCATAAGAAATGCTAGCCATGACATTTACATTTATGGCATTTAGCAGACGCTCTTATCCAGAGCGACTTACAAAGTGCTTTGCATCCGATCACAGAATTCATCCTAGGAAATAGTACGGATAGGCCAGAATTCAAGATACCATTGAGTCAGACTACTACTAAACTACAGGAGTCAATGTCATTATCTAGTGTTTTTGCAAGTTAGACATTTGCCAAGAAGCACAAATAACCATAAACATACATACAATTTAAAGAACAATGACAAGTGGTATCAGCCGAGTTAATGCTCTGGTAAGAACTCTGGTAAGAACATGACCAACGTACAGGTATATCTTTAGTCTTTTTTAAACGACTCCTTAGACCCAGCAAGTTTAATGTCTAATGGCAGACTATTCCAAAGTTTCGGAGCACATACAGGAAAAGCACAATCCCCCTTGCGTTTTCTTAGTCGTTGGAACTACTAAAAGCTCTTGGTTAGAGGACCTCAGTGACCTAGCATTAGAATAAGGGACTAATAGATTAGAAATATACAATGGACCACCCCCATGCAAGGCTTGGTATGTCAAAACCAAAATCTTAAAAACTACCCTTTGGGCAACAGGCAGCCAATGCAGTGAAGCCAACACAGGTGTGATAATCTCTCTTTTTTGGCACCAGTAAGCACTCAAGCTGCTGCATTCTGTACCAGCTGCAACCATGTCATAGCTTTTTATAGATAAATAGAGTTGTATATCATCAGCATAAAAATGATAAGAAATATTAGAACGGCTTATCAAATTTCCCAAAGGAAGCAAATATAATAAAAATAAAATAGGACCAAGCACTGATCCCTGTGGAACTCCACAGGAAATAGCAGCACAATAAATTTTCTGTTTGATAAATATGACACAAACCACTCCAACACAGTCCCACCCATTCTTGCAGCCTATCTATTAAAACACTATGTTCTACAGTGTTGAACGCTGCACTAATATCCAACAACACTAAAACTTTGACTCTGTGGGCATTCACTTTAAGTCGCTCTGGATAAGGGCGTCTGCCAAATGCCATAAATGTAAATGTAAATGTAAAACAAACACATCTCCAGCATCAGCATTCATCAGGATATCATTTAAAATCCTCACCAGGGCTGTATCTGTGTATGTTTATATCTAAAACCTGACAAACTTATCAAAAGTTGTTTAGCAACCACTTTCTCCAGTATTTTTGAGACAAAAGGTAACTTTGAGATTGGTCTATATTTTACACAGTCTGTAGTATCCAGACCCGGTTTTTTTAAGAATAGGGTGCACCATCGCTAGCTTAAAACAGTCTGGGACACAGCCTGATTCAAGAGACAAATTGATAATTGACTGAATGTGAATGCCCACAGAGTCAAAGACCTTTTTAAAGAATTTTGCAGAGAGAATATCACCAGAAGAAGTAGACGGGTGCAGGCCATGCATAACCTTTTTTAGTTCCTCAAGAGATAAAGTGTAACGTCCGGGTAAGGAGGCAGGCACCAAGACGGTTACGGTGAACATATAACGTTTATTGACAACTACACAAGTAAGCTCTGTGTGGAGCGCAAGCAGCACACACACACACACACACACACACACACACACACACACACACACACACACACACACACACACACACTCACGCTGACACGTAGCTTTAGACAAAGACGAGCACAAGACACTGCGCGAACGAACATTAAATAGGTGATTAACACAAACCCTCGTGATCTTGATACAAGGCACAGGTGCGACTACGAACACGCTCACAGACAACCCACACCCACGGAAGCACTAATATGGACATAACAGCACGCAGACAACGTAACGGCACGCCCACAGGGAAGGGTCCGGAGCTGTGACCGTGACATATAGGAGAAAACTGCTCTAAAACTACAGGTACAGCCATCTGAGGAACCACTGTAATGTGTATAGAAGGAAGCAGAATATTACTTCTAATATCCCTGACTTTACAAAAAAACTTAAAAACGTTTCCACATCAATCCTAGAGCTCAACGCACTCTGGCCAACCCCATTTACTAACAAATCTATAGTAGAAAACAAAAATCTAGGGTTATGCACATTTGCAGTTATTAAAAAACCTATTATTAAAAATTAACCACATATCTTTTAAATATAAATAATGAACCTGAAGCCGTGACTTCTTCCATTCACACTCAACTCTCCTACATATTCTCTTTAAATGCTGAATATCCTCATTTATCCATGGAGTTGAATTTACAACAGATTTTAGCCTCGTTTTCACTGGTGCAACCTCATCTAAAACAGAGCAAACCAAATCATTTACATCAGTACACATAGACAACTGATCACTAAACCCAATAAACATATCTGAAAGAGCAAACACTGAACTGTCATTTAAAAAGCAAGACCGTACATAATGTTTAGAGCATGCAGCAGTCATAATCAGGGGGATCTTAAAAATAATACACTTGTGGTCGGATATAAATAAGTCCTCCATAAACAAGGAAAGAGGAAACAACCCCAGCGTGAACACCAAATCCAATGTGTGACCCCATTATGAGTCGGGCCTCCAACATGCTGAACACAGTTAAAATGGTCCATGGTGTTCAGGAAATCTGTCGCATATCTATCAGAAGCATCGTCTATATGAATATTAAAATCACCAAGAACCAATACTTTATAGTCCAAAACTATTGAAGAAAGGCTGAAAATTCTGATATAAAACAGCCTTGAGACTTAGGAGGGTGATAAACCACAGCACATAACAGTGACAGAACTTCAAAACTTGAAAAAGCTCTGCCACAGACACAGTGAAGCATTTGTCCTTAAAATAAGGTCCTTAAAATAACAGCCAAGCCACCCCCCTGACCTAAGCTCCTTGAAGAATTTAAATAAGAATAATTGGGGGGACAAAGCTAATTTTCACCAGGCCTTAACCAGTTTTCACTAGGTCTCTACTAAAAACAGAAAAGTCCACGTCATTGGACGAAACAAAGTCACGCATGCCAAATGCTTTTTTTGACAATGATCTAACATCAAAAAGATATTAATGATCCATGGGATTGGGGAAAAAAACCTGGGATTGCACGTAAATTTTTATAGTTCACTCCACCAGACTTCAGTAGGCCTACAGGTTTCCCCGTACGTGCAAACATAGACGCAGGCGGAGACAGCGCTGGAACAATCGGCTGCAGCCACTCGTACCTCTGTTCCAGTGAACGTTGCACCAGACACTTTCCCAAATGCTTGTATAGGCCATCAGTGAAACAGTGCCCGATTGAATCAATAATCCAACCTGAGTGTTGATGATACTGAGAACGCGATCGTACCAGCAAGACACCTTATCTCCCACGCTTTCTCCGCCGTTGTTTGCATTGCTGACAGTACGGTAAACAAACTTCAGACACCACCGGCAGCATTAATGGAGGTAGTGGAAAGCGATCATTTGTAGCATGATCATTCACATAACCTTCCAGCACTTGGGCACAGATACTTAAGTGTCTCACGATCATAAGCAATGGACACAGCATGCACTTGACCAATAAAAGACACAATAATAATAGGCCGTAAGGTGAACATCGAAAAAGTCCTTCAGAAAAGAAATTCCGCTCCGCGCTATCCGAACCAAACACGCTTCAGCTCATAAAAAAGAACGAGTTATGTTGATGTTTAAAAAAAAGTTTCGCCGCTCAAAATACAGTACTTATTTTGTTCGCAGCGTTTAATGGAAGGACTAGTGCCTGGTAGGCGTAATAACACTTTGGCTCTTGAGAGGTGCCACGGTTGAGACGTCATCAGAATGGACCAATCGGATAGCTGGTATGTCAGCTGAGCTAGTAAACAGAAGCAGACGTCGTTGTAGCAGCGCGTTGATCCAGCAGTACCGAAGAAGAGGAAATCTCGTCCAAAAGTGTTCAAAAAAAGAAATCCTCGAAACATAAGATTTGTTACATGCATATATCGTCTGTTAAACATGAGGAAATACAGAATTTCACCAGCACAAGGTGGAATACTTTTCGAAATAGTCTTCGGCAGTGGCTAGAGTTGCGGGGCGAGTGCAGAGACGTAGCAGAAAGTTTCAAACAGTCTTGAACTGGATTTGAAGAAATTCCCGATGATGCGGGTTTACATCCCACATGTAACGGAGGATTATTGACCAGCGAGAGATCGAAAGAACTAAACGGCGTCTCGTGCGAGAAACAGAGAGGGGAGATGACCAACAGGACCCCCAAACTACTGGGACTACTCCGACCAGGAAACTTCGGTCCAGATCAAGCCTGTCCATCTCGAGCTCTGGCCCCGTTCTTCCTGACATCTGCATAATTTGCAAGAAAGGCTGCAAATTTGTCGTCGCGGGTGGCAGACGCCATAAAGAAGCTTTGACAAAGACACAGACTTTAACTGCAGGTAAGACTGTGTATCACCCTCTCCCCCCACCACACAGTAGGTAGTCTATGCAAATGCATCCCATCCCCCAACACACACACACACACACACACACACACACACACACACACACACACAGATGTTGGGAGAAGTTGAATGACTATGTAGCCTACACTGCTACACAATCCTTGTATTTGTCTAATTCTAATATCAATGTATGTCTGAATTGCCATAATGTGATGTGTGTGGGTGTGAAATTACTTTCCAATACATAACATCCCTATGCCTATAATACCCATACCCCCCCCCCCCCCCCCCCCCATTGTTTTGAGATCTTTGATATAGAATGAAGCACACTTTGACTTTAATGGGGTTGTACAAAAGGCCCTACAGGAGCGTAACCATTTAACTGGCTGGACGTGACGTCATCACTCTGGCAGTTGACGAGTTCGTTTCAGTTGGTCTTTGTGGGGAGCCCATTGTGCGATGTTCGTCGAGGGATTTTGATTGTATATAGTGCATCGTTCGTGCGTACATGACTTAATGTAAGTTTATTGTTGTTCTGGATGGCGGAGGATGTAATGTAGTAGTAGTTGTAATGTAATATGATCACGTTTGCGTTCGTGTGATCACGGCGCTTTGAGTTCACCGCACGGGTTTAGCTAACTTGTTAGCGGTTAGCACGTGATTATTAAGTTAGTTCAGTTACGATGACTTGTTTCTTTACAGTGTGTGTTATGTCCGACCCTTACGTTTGTATGTTTGTTACCTTATAACTATTTACATAGCATACTATTTCGCTGTTATGAGTAGTTACATATTTCGTTGTACAGCGTTATTAAGTCATTAAGACAATTGCATATATTCGCCACCAGAGGGTGCAAAGGCACCAGTTGTACTGTTTATTCTATTTGTGCTTGTTATCTGTAAATGGAGATTATACATCTCATATCTGTATTTGTATTTTCAGAACCACACACACACAACTACACATTTGCACTATACACAGCCATCCTGTAACACACACCTCACATTCATATCCCTGCCTTGAACTGAAGAATAAAGAGTTGAATGCATTTTGGCCTCAAGTGGTGTTCTGGCCGACACACCGGGGTTGAATATAGCAAAAGAGGGTAGACCAGTGACCAGCTCTAACTCTCAAGTTTAGTCTTCACTACAGGGGTACTGGGTATGTTTGTATAAATGTCATATCATGCCTGATGTTAATATGCCACTGAATACCTGTTTAGAATTGTGGCTCCTCAGCCTGATGCCCTGTCTGGTCAACACACTGCTTTACAGCAGCAGGCCCATCCCCCGGTCCATTCCCCCACCCCCACTGCCCCTCTCACACTTGTACACTTGGGACTGTCCCTGTGTGTTGCTGGCTGTGCTGTACATCTGTGTGCACAAGAAATCCTTTTTTTGGGTGCAACACCTAGCACCATTTTTACAACACCACACCACCAGGAAAAATGAAGTCTTCATTTTTTTGCCTGCCTATTTATTCATCCTTTGTTCTTTTCTTTTGTACAAGACAAGTAGCAGGAAGCTGTTGAAGTGAAGGATGACCAGAGCATCCTCATTCACATCAAGGACAGAGTGTGTGTGTGTGTGTGTGTGTGTGTGTGTGTGTGTGTGTGTGTGTGTGTGTGTGTGTAGAGCATCCTCATTCACATCAAGGACAGAGTGTGTGTGTGTGTGTGTGTGTGTGTGTGTGTGTGTGTAGAGCATCCTCATTCACATCAAGGACAGAGTGTGTGTGTGTGTGTGTGTGTGTGTGTGTGTGTGTGTGTGTGTGTGTAGAGCATCCTCATTCACATCAAGGACAGAGTGTGTGTGTGTGTGTGTGTGTGTGTGTGTAGAGCATCCTCATTCACATCAAGGACAGAGTGTGTGTGTGTGTGTGTGTGTGTGTGTGTGTGTGTGTGTGTGTGTGTGTGTGTGTGTGTGTGTGTAGAGCATCCTCATTCACATCAAGGACAGAGTGTGTGTGTGTGTGTGTGTGTGTGAAGTGAAGTGAAGGATGACCAGAGCATCCTCATTCACACCAAGGACAGAGTGTGTGTGTGTGTGTGTGTGTGTGTGTGTGTGTGTGTGTGTGTGTGTGTGTGTGTGTAGAGCGTCCTCATTCACATCAAGGACAGAGACTGGAAGATGGAAACCTTCAAGTGACATGATGACAAGAAATCCAGCCCCTCATTCTGTTCTACATGTCACACACTGTGTGTGTGTGTGTGTGTGTGTGTGTGTGTGTGTGTGTGTGTGTGTGTGTGTGTATGTGAGAGAGAGAGAGAGAGATTTTACCTCTATTCTATTTGTGTCATAGTCATTCCTTTTATTATGGTTATGTATATACGTATATAAGTTTATGCCAGTTGATGTGTATACCCTCATTGTTTTGATAGTTTTTTATGTGTTGTTAGTGAATAAATGAATACCTGAAGGGTCCTTATTGATAATTATTGATAAATAAAATTATTTCCATTTATTTATAAAAATGACAACATGAAAGGGTAACCTTATCATCCACTTGCACAATAGTTGTTTGTTCTATAAATAAAGCACTGCTTGGAATTCATTTAGCTCCTGTTACAAACACATGGATGGCTATCAATAATTATTGGAATTATTTCCATTAATTGATCAACTGACAACATGAAAGGTCACTTGCATAATTGTAATTTAATTCGTGCTGTAAATAAAGCAATATTTAGTATTAATTTGGCCCAATTCAGAAATACATGAATGAGGATTATGATAATGCTCATTCATGTATTTCTGAGGGCCAAATAAATACTAAATAGTGCGTTATTGTATATAAAGTGGGCATAAAATAATATTAATCAACGATATTGTTGATAATAATTATTTTATGCCCACTATAAAATTATATTTTGGGAGATTTCTTTCTGTAGATTATATTTGACAGCACTAGGCAGGTTGTCATTTTTTCCCGTTTGTTGTCGTAAATTCGTTGCGTGATTGGTTTAGCGCGGTCACGCGGTGTCTTTTGACGTCATTCAGCGTGAGGAAAATAGTTCTTCAGAAAACGTCTCGGTTCAAACAAAGTACAGGATTCTGTGACGCGAAACTTTTTTGGTAAGTGCAATATAACCTGATCGTTTTATCAGCTAACGGGCATGTAGTTCGGAGATTGCGGAGCGGATCAGAACGAAAACGGGGTTCACCTTACGGCCTATAATGACATAAAAACAGCTAGTAGCACTCCTCGGACGCCACACACTGGCGCCATCTTGGCGTGTCCAAGCTGGTTTTTGCGGGGCACTGGGGCAGGATGCCATTTTTTAACGCTGCGGGTTATTTTGTCCGTTTGCTAATGTGCACACTGGCGTTCTCCAAGTCCCCTTTTAATACACATAAAGGACTGGGGGGTGTGACACACAGCTGCTGGTTACATCAATGTGGTTTACCACGAGACCTTAAAAGTCAGGAATGTGGGGTTCACCCAAAGACCCCTTTAGACAGGAAGCGTTCAGAAGGATGTGTAAGGTGTGAAAGTTTGTGGTTTTTGTCATGAATTTAGTAGCTCTAATAAGTAGGGCTGAACGATTAATTGCATTTGCGATAATTTTGCGATTTTTTTAAACGCGATTGTCTAATCGCACAGGCTGCGATTTAAACTGGTCACATGACTTGGGAGCGAGCCGAGCCGAGGACGAACGGAGCAAACCGCAGGAGGCAGGGAGGTGGAGAAGTGAAGTTAACACAGCGCACTTTAACTTGTTGCACAATGGCTTCAGGCTCGACAGAAGCTGACACAACTGAAAGTCTAATACCAAAGAGGGGCAGCACATCAGTTGTGTGAAATTACTTTGGCTTTTAAAAAGATGCTGCTCAACGTCAGGTACCCTGCAAAACGTGCCTTGCTACTGTCGCTACGACGCGAGGTAACACTACAAACCTTCAGCATAAAAAAAAACACCACAAAGCCTCGTATGATATTTGTAAGGCTAAAATGCCAACGACCAGTGCTGCATCTTCAAATACGCAAAAGTGTTTCTCTGCGCTTATACAGCTTTAGTATGCGGTGAGCAGCGAAATACCGTAAAATCACGCATATAGGCGCAATAAGATTTAAAGCACGGATGAATCGCGAAAGCGCGGATAGCTTGACCGCGGTCCAGCAGACAGAGTTCACTGACCGAACCGTTTGAAAGTGTAACTCCTTATGGATGTAATTCGAAGCGGCACGCTGAAATAACTCGGGCAGTAACGGAGTTCATAGTGAAAGACATAATGTCCGTTAATGTAGTGAACAAGCCCGGCTTCATGGCTTTGTTAAACACACTGGATATGCGCTACCAAATGCCCTCACGCACATATTTTAGCCAAGTTGCTATACCTGCAGGGTTGCCAACTCTCATGCATTGAGCGTCTTAGACTAAAAAGTGAGTAGTTCGCTCTGGCGCCAACCACAGGCCTGAAGTGGAACAATGGGAAAAAAATCGCGATTTTAAATCGCAATCGCAATTTATAGATAAAAAATTGCAATTAGATTATTTTCCAAAATCGTTCAGCCCTACTAATAAGTAACTGAAGGCACTATATGTTGTTGTGCGCTGTACTACTTTTGTATTCCTCCGCCACGCGGAACAAGCCGTTGGTATCACAAGTAAAGGAGTTGCCAACTGAGCTCCGACTCTCCGTGTATTCTTTGCTGTCTCAGTATAATTTGGTGTCATATTTTCTTTTGGGGGGTGGGGTGAATGACTGGATCTTTCATTCATCATTTATAATATGAGCTGTCACACCTAGATAATTCTTGTTGCTAACAGAGGTCCAGTGATCCCCAGTCAGAGCCACATTTGTGGCGCTCTTCACAATAACCTGTTTTTACTTCCCTTTCCTCATCATACAGCTGCTGGATTTTCTTTGACATTGTCTTTCTGGACGGCAGTTCGTAACTTGCATCAGCTGACACAATATGCAGCGCTTTTTGTAAGAGAGCGGTCTACAGTCCACAGCAATCCATCTTGCCCCCGACATGTGGTCGAGTGTTGACTGGCGACACTGCTCGTACTAGGAATACATTTAGCAGCTAAGTTATCATTACTGACCTGTGCGTTAGCCCCAACATGTTTTGCGTTGAGGTGGTAACGAAGGGTGGAAGTGCTCCTGTGATAAGCGCACTCCTTCCTACATAAAGTGTAAATAACACTATTTGTGTTTGTACTTCCATCTGGAAGTTTCTTATATTTAAATTTCCCATCCACCAGCGTAGCCTCTTCAGTCATCTCCATCATGCTCATCTTATTGTGCGTCCATATAATCTGTATGTCTGGACCTCGTGCACTGAGCAACATTCCACGGTGCAAAAGTGTCTCATGCATTAAAATGCGCTAATTTTTTTAGTTCGTTATTTTCCCTGTAATTAGTTAATTGAAATTAACACGTTAAAGTCCCACCACTATAAATAATGTAATATTTATTATGATCAATGCATATATTTATCTGGCAGAGCAGACCATCCTCAACATTTTGTTATTGTTATGCTCAATAAGCAAGGTCAGATACATTAAGATGATGTTAAATATATCTGTGTGTGTATTGGTCCTTCAAACATGAATAATATTACAAAACTGGTTAACAAATGTTTCATTTTGTGTAAAAAGCATTTACATTTTACACACTTCATATTTTAGTCGACTGAATCAGATTATCAGATTACTAAATTATGACTAAAACTAAATGAAAATTCGCTGTCAAAATTGAACTTGACAACCTGTC
Organism: Brachyhypopomus gauderio; assembly: GCF_052324685.1. Taxonomy (NCBI): domain Eukaryota; kingdom Metazoa; phylum Chordata; class Actinopteri; order Gymnotiformes; family Hypopomidae; genus Brachyhypopomus; species Brachyhypopomus gauderio. The sequence continues at coordinate 36,748 of NW_027506937.1, read as the reverse complement.
TACAGCCAAACAACTTACTAGTTTTAAAGGCATATTTTGACAAGAAGTTGTATCTGCCAGTCACCTATAAATCCCTGAGTGTAGGAGTGCTGTTGTTAGAGGTCTACCTTCTTAAATAATTGAACAGATATGTTGATGTTATGACCCTGCATGGGTCTTGTGTGGAATGTAATGTTTTTGGATTGCCGTGTGTGAACGTCTACATCGGCAGAAGAAGCTCCACCCCTTTCTGGATCAACAGATGCATACCCCGCCTCGGGGCATCTTCTGGCCCATTTCTGATTGATCGCACAATGTTTAAAAACCCCAAGATGGAGGGATGCTGAGAGAATGCTATCTCCTGGTGTGTTGTACATTTTGGCTTGTGTTTCGATTTGGCGTGCATCTGTTGTGTGTGTGTGTGTGTGTGTGTGTGTGTGTGTGTGTTTGATCATTTGACTATTGCCTGCATTTGGGTTTTTGAGTAATTGGATTGTGGCTTGGATTTGGTTGCTGATTGTAAATAGTACTGTACATAGTGTTGTACATAGAGGGAAGTAGGAGCGCCAAGGCTGTTTTTTTGTTGTTGTTCCCTTTATGTTTTTTCCTGGTTTTCCCCTCATAGGCATTTAGTGTAGATTTGTGTATTTTATTTTCACCGATAGATAAGGTTATCCTTTTTGCTTTCTAGACAATGTAGTTTGTTATTTTGGGCCTGGTTGGTCTCCTCCGACACACACCCTGCTTACCCTTATATAATAAATCAGACATTCATTTTTCTACATACTCCTTTTGGGCAGTTATTTCCCTTTCCTGCCCTTTCCCTTCTTGTCACATCCGCGACACCTAGACCAGGACATAGTTTACTTTTAGTCATTATGCATCATATGAGAACACTATTGTTTACTTATTTGTTAATCTTAGTCAAACACTCCTCAAAACACTCCTCAAAAGAGAAGGTTTATGTATATTTTTGTTTTACTTGTAGTCAGTTCTCATTGGTCAGGTCAGGTACACTGTCACATGACATGCAAACCACTGAGGGAGAGGGCCGTCATGTGCCACATCATTTCAATCTTCTGGGGGCGGAATATCACATCTTCTGATGTGTGAGCTCACCGACCCCTGTGATTGGCCAGTGTCACTGTTATTTTACAGGAGTATGCCAACCCACCAATTATACTCTCTCAGACTAATGACCACAGCATCATGGAGATCCAACCTCCAATCTCCCAATCATAGGGCCAACTACCTATGCACTGTGGTCACTTCTGTGTTTCCAATATTCATTGATTACTTTTAAGGGAAATGCCTGCAGGAATAAAACATTTTTCCTATGGTGTCCATTGTGTTGCCTACATGAATGCACACACCTGCTGGTTCTGGCATCAGTTCAATAATCTTCCTCCGCAGTTGTTTCCTTTCATCTTTATACACATCTGAAATGAAAAATATCAGGTAAAAAAATTCTTAATATCTCCCCATTGACACAAAGGTTATACAACATCTGTACCTGAGTTTATTTGAATGTCAGACCATTCTCATTATAGAGACAGTGACACCACTCGTACAAGTGTATCAGCAATACAAATGTTGCAAAAAACAAAAAAATTCAGTAAACTGCCTATACATTCTAATCACTTCAGCGTTTCCAGTATTCATTAATTCCTTGCTTTTTAAAGAAAATGCACACATACCTCGCAAAATTTCCAACGGTCTTGACATCAAGTAGGGTGGAACGAACATTCCAAACATCCCTATAATGGAAAATAATTTGATTGTTATTTGTGATTTTTATTTTGGTCCTCATTTACATATGAACGCTACATGTTACATTTACAATGAACGCTATACATTTATAACAACAATAAATAAATAAACAACCACAACCCTCCTGTGATGCTGAAGGTATGATGGAGTGATGAGGCAGATGCATACGCTAAGAAGAGCGAGGTTTATTAAGGGCAAACTCAAAACCAGAGTCAGGGTGATCAGCAAGGGTCATTAAGCCAATACAGACATCCATAACAAACAAAAAGAAAAACCAGGCAAACTGAACTGAACATGAACTTACATAAACCACGATTCAAATACACATTCCCTGACCCATAGAGTCCAGATTCAACCAGACAGATACAAAACTTGCTTCCCACAGAGTCGAACAAACAGAATATTTCAACAACCAGCACTGAACAAGACAGAGTTTAAATACACTAACTAGGGATAAAAAACAGGTGGGAACATTAATGAGTAGGCAGACTTACAGAGGAGCAGGAGGGACAAACAAAAACCAGATTGGCAGGAGGGGGCGGAGCTGGGTGCAACACCATGTGAGGCCAAAAAAGATGAAGGCTGAAGCTTGTTTTGCCAACCTTTTTGAACTAATACAGTATTTTAATTACTACTTTAAAACAATTCTAAAGACAACCTAAACACTAGATGAAATCATCTATGATGAAGTAATCACCACTAAACTACTAGATCAAAGTTGCTGTCAAATTTTAAATTGACAACCTGTCTATAGCCAAACCACTGATTAGTTTTAAAGGCATGCTTTGAAAAGGAAACCCCACGTGTGTTCTATCTGCAAGTCACCTATAAAGGTCAGGTAAGTGTCTCCTGTTACATGACAGCTGCCAACCAGTGAGGGGGAGGGCTGTCACATCTCACACCTCCTCTGAGGCACATGCACCAATCACAGCATATTTTCGAGCTGTGGCTTCTGGGGGCAGAATATCAGACGGGACATCACCCCCTTCTGATGTGTGAGCTCACCGACCCCTGTGATTGGCCAGTGTCACTGTTATTTTACAGGAGTATGCCAACCCTCCAATTATACTCTCTCAGACTCATGACCACAGCATCATCGGGGTCCAACCTCCAATCATAGGGCCAACTACCTATGCACTGTAGTCACTTCTGTGTTTCCAATATTCATTGATTACTTTTAACAGAAATGCCCACAGAAAAAAAAAATTCCTATGGTGTCCATTGTGGTGTCCAGGTGTGCGTGCATAGACACACACACACACGCACACACACACACACACACACACACACACACACACACACACACACACACACACAAATACCTGACATTGACATCAGATGTCCAATTTCCTCCCATTGTTGATTTATTTTAACTTTAAGCTCCTCTGAAATGTAAAATGTAAAAAATCCTTACTATCTCCCCAATGCACCATCACCAACAACTTCACTACAAACACCAACCAGACACACATGTGAATGAATTATTTGAATGTTAGTCCATTCTCACAGAGACACTGCTCTGCACTGGTAGTAGTGTATCAGCATAGTGATGTTGTTGGAGTTTTAACACACCAAATTCACTGCTAGATTTCTAGCTATTTGAATTATAACTGCATAATGTTAAAACACGTAATATCTATAAACATGAAGTCTGAGTAAGAACTCAACTTTAAGATCCAGCAGTGGTAAAATAAATCAATAAACTGTCTTTACATATTAATCACTTCTGTGTTTCCAGTATACATTCATCGATTTAACAGTAATGGCAAAATGGCTAGTGAAAATATTTTTTATATGGTGTCCATAGTGGCTTCCACACATGCACACGCACACCTTGCTGTTTTTTCTTCAGTTGAATAATTTTCCTCTGCAGGTGTCCATGTCTGTCATGCACCTCTGAAATGCAATGGAGAAAAATTGTAACCATTTTTATTAATATTTTTTTTATTTTATTTATTTAAATGTTTTCTTGGTGTCCTCACACACACCTTCCAGATCTTTCACCCGATGAGGAAACATCCATAGATCATGTCGAAATTCTGAAAGTGAAATGAAAGTCATTTGTGATTAATTATACATTTCGATCCTTACTAATAGAAAATATTTTCATTACTAGTTTCCTATAACTCTAAAGACAAAAAAATAACAGAACAACCTAAACACCAGATGAAATCTTCCCTAACTTGAAGTAAACTACATCAAAGTTGCTGTTTGAACTTGACAAGCTGTCTACAGCCAAACCACCGACTAGTTCTTAAGGCATAAATAGTTTTGAAAAGAAAAACCATATAAACCCTGAGTGTAGGAGTGGTGTTTTTACAGGTCTACCTAAATAATTGCACAGATGTTTTATTTTAAGTCATTATGCATCACATGAGAACACTATTGTTTACTTGTTTGTTAATCTTATTCAAACACATACAAAGATATGAAAAAATGCGGAGGTCTATACATATTTTAGTTTTACTTGTGTCCAGTTCTCACTGTCACATGACAGCTGCCAACCTCTGAGGGGGAGGGCTGTCACATGTGTCACATCTGCGACTTCTGGGGGCGGAAAATCACACATCTTCTGATGTGTGAGCTCACCGACCCCTGTGATTGGCCAGTGTCACTGTTATTTACAGGAGTATGCCAACCCACCAATTATACTCATACAATAATACATATGAGAACAGTAATGTTTACTTGTTTGTTAATCTTACTCAAACACATACAAAGGTATAAACAAGAGGAAATGTCTATATATATTTTTTGTTTTACTTACCTGACCAGTTCTCATTGGTCAGGTATCTGTCCACTGTCACAGCTACCAACCAGTGAGGGTGAGGTCTGTCACATATGTCACGCCTCCTCTGAGGCACATGCACCAATCACAGCTTCATTCTGAGCTGTGACTTCTGGGGGCAGAATATCACACAGGGCACAGCTCCCCGTTCTGATGCCTGAGCACATGAACCCCTGTGATTGGCCAGTGTCCCTGTTGCTGATAGGGCTATGCCATCCCTCCAATATAAGATATGATATCCAACATAATGGTGCTCCATTTTGTTGCACCACTGGGAAGCAAGGACTACATGTGGATGACTAGTTTTAACACTGTGCATATTACTGTTATTTATATTAATGAAACCAGTAATTGAAATAGTGATATCAGTAATAGTCTTGCTACTTGTAACAAAGATTGGCCAGAGATTAACTGGGTGAGCCAGTTTTGGTCTATAGGATCCAGTTGTTGAGTTGATTTATGACTGAGAGTGAGTGGAAGCAATACGGAGGGGTAAAACTGTGGGGACCAGGAAGCGGACCTGGGGAAGCCCCTAAGAAAACATGAACCTTGACCCCTGAACCGAGAGGCCAAATGGAACGGGTTGAAAACAAAAAGAAGCTAAAGTTTACAGCCAGGAAAAGGTAGAAAACAAAAGAGGAAATTCCCTGAAAACTTTGGGTGGGAAGAAAAGAACAATGGATGCCAGAAGGAAAACCACTGAGAGGGGAACAAACGTGTCCATTGTTTTAGAAACAGGAACAGGTACAACCAGAAAAAAGAGAATCAGAGGCTCAAGAGAAAGGCCAGAAAATTCTACGAGATACCAGCTGATGCGTACACCAGAACACTGACCAACAATGCACCAACCAGTGAACTCAGAGTGAACTGCTTATAAGTAAGGACTTCTTGTAAGGACTACTGAGTAAGTGTAGCTCATTTAGTTTGATTAGTCCATCAGCTCCCTCTGGTGGCCAGAGGTGGTATAGTGCTGGAGCACATTACTACTTCATGCTCACATTACTACTTCATGCTGAAGACCCCGTTAAATAATGTCTAGTTATTACTTACCTTCATGGTAAAATGAAAGATCCATCATCCATGTTTCAAGATCTTCCATGTCATCATTCTCCTGACTGTACCATATACCACATCTAGCATCTACCAGTTCATTTATGATCTCTAAAAGCTTCCCCACTTGGTTATCCTGGCCAGAACCTTCATTGTTGAACACATGGTACCTGCGGCCACACTGATGGATCAAGGTCTGGAGGCTAGACCCAGCAGACCCAACGTACTGCTTAATGGAGACGTATTTTAACTTATCTTTAAAAGTGAACAGGATAATGGTGAACTCATAGAGCTTCTGTCCAAAAATCTCCACCGCTTTCCCCACTGTGTCCAATTGGTCCTTTGTAGAATTATCTAGGGAAACCACGAGCAGGAACACGTGAGGGCCTGGGTGTGTGAGCTGAAGGCACTGTAGGAGTCTGTCTTTATTCATGTCAGAGCCCATGGAGAGCCCTGGGGTGTCCACCACTGTGACCCGCCTGCCCCCCAGGATCACTGTGTGGGCCTCACACTGCTGCGTGACTGGAGAAGGACTCAACTTAGACACAAATGCTGGGACACCAAGAAGAGTGTTTCCTGCTGCACTCTTTCCTGCACCCACATTCCCAAGGAGGATGATCCTGAGTTCAGAGGGACCTGCAGCATTGGAAAACAGACACAAGATCATTTATTACAGTCAATGTGATAAGAGCACTTTTAGCACTCTCATGAACATCACTATGGTGTTATATTTATATCACATCACAGGCCGTGCACACGCCTGCTCATGCACACGCCCGTGGAGGTGTTGAGGAGCATATTTCATTGGTCAAAGCCCTTTACTCATTCCGATTAACAGTGCTGTTACTAGGTAAATCTAGGACCCACAAAAGAAATCAACATGCACAGGAATCCCAAAATGGCAGTATCTGACTGACCTATCAGCAAGTAAGAGCAAAGAAATTTGAGTAAGCATACAAGTAATTTTTGACAACAGAAAAGGAAGTATCTTGAAACACATTCTCACGTAAAACTGTGCTCTTGGCCTTTTGCAGTAAAATGTTAAACATCACTAGTGACCAAATCTTAATGCAACCTTCCTCTTCCACAAATTGCACACAGTGATTAATGAAAAGCACGTCAATAACACACTACAATACTGTTCCGGTAATGTTACTTTTCTTAGATGCTGCTCATCTTTCCGCAACAAAATCTTGCCGATATTTAAAAGCATATTTATGGAGTGATTTTTGTTTCAATAGTTCCACAAAAGCAAAAGTAAACCCAAGAGCAGAAAGTATATGTTATGAATGCAAAACAGAAAAATATATATCAAAAGTATATATATTTTATATAATTGGTTATTTGAAACTTATTTTCGTTTGCATTTTGACAAGTTTTTGGTTCCATTGTTTTTGTTTTTTTGGATTTTCCCAGTAAGGTCTTTTGCTTCTGGAATCTCTCTTTGCTTCTGCTTCGTTTTTTGCTTCTGACTTTTGGAACACATTTCACGTGTGGGAGGGGCTTAGATGAAGGCGTTCCTCTGCAATCTCCATTGGTCACTGATTCCGGACTGACACAGAGTTCTGAGACCGCCTCTGGGACCAAGCCACGCCCACCCCACCAGCTTCTTAGCGTTTTCAAACATGGCGGAACGCGGTGGTTCTGTTTCACAGTAGCATGTAAACTAAGTTTTACCATAAAAGTTTATACAAAGGTTATAATTATTTGCTAAATGGTCTGTACATATTGCAAATGTACACTGTATAATAACTACATTAAGCATGGCGGTTAATATTTAGCACACTTCACCAGCGCGAGCTTTTTAAAATTTTAGTGAACTGGATGCAGGCATGAAAATCTGTCACCTTGCGGCGAAATTCGCCGTATTGAAGTTTTCATATTTTGCGGTAAAACAAACTCTTATGAAAAATAGGTAGATAGTAAAATAAGAAACAAGATTTTTTTGTAGTTCTAAATGATAAACCCTGGTATTTTTTACACTCAATTTTGCCGCTGATGTTATTTATTGGTTCATTAAGATGTAATGGTTTTGACTGAGCCATCTGGAATGGCGAAAGCGGCTCGCGTTTACGGATCTGGCTCCATATATTGACAAGACAGGTCAATATTTTTCAGCGCGACATTACCCTGAGAGAAGTCAACAGGGAAGAGCGTGTTTAATGCTAGCCTTTAAATTATTTTTAATTTAATCGCTGCTGTAGCTTCTGTCACCGTTTTGCTACATTCACAATAGTAGCGACTAGTTACTCGCTCCTCCTGGATCATTCGCTAGCATCCCCGCGGGTCTAAAGTGAGAAGGAAACTAATCCGCACTCTGCGTTTCAATGGACTACTCTTCTTACTCCCACCCCTCCAAGTTAAAATCTTTTTGTTTTTATCTCTGAGTCGGACAGTGTCTGAATGTCATGTCTGACATGTATTATGTTTAGTATCTCTATGTTCAATGGTTCAATGAATATTGTTCACTTCTTAATAAAATATGGACAGCACAAGATGCATGTGATGTGTGTTTGTGTGTGGTACCTGCAGAACACTGAAAAACAGTGTGAGTGAACAAAGCTGGTTGTATATAGGGTGGCCACTTTTCAGTATTGCTTTAATTTTGGTATTTGGCTTTAATTTTGGTATTTTTTACTATTATGGATTTTACTATATTTGGCATCACCTCTCGTACACCAGCTGCCCCCCACCCCCCGTCCGTCGCCATACCAGATATTGCAAATACTCATATCCACACATCAATGTTCTCTCCAGGGGCGAGGCTAGGGTATTTTTAGTGGTGCTAGAGCACCACCGTCAGGTTGCTCAGCACCCCCTGGCTCAACACATTTTTTAAATATTATATTATGCAAAAAACTTGCTCTGCACCTGCGCAATACTTTGGTTCGACTGGCCAATCTGGCAACCCTGCTTCGAGGCTTGTGACCAGTCCACTTATCAACTATATCTCTTCTGATTGGTTGGCACATTCACGCGACTGTTTGCTGCTAGAATTGTCTACAGCTTGGCATTTTGTTCTGGTCGTAAGCTAGCTGTTCACATTCTACATTTCTGGATCTGCGAGGCAGCCAGCACCTGAGCTGGGTTGAGAAGGTATGTTTCTTCACTGCAAAAAAAAAAATTCTTAACAAGTAAAATTAAGTCATTTAAAGGCAATAAATCTTTTTTTCTCTGATAAGAATTTTTGACTTACTAGGCATTGCAAGTTTTAGGATTATTTTGCTTATTTTAAGTATAATGAACTTAATCGGTCTTACTTAGAATTTTACCCTATTTTAAGTCATTTGAACTCAAAACAAGCACAAAAAAACTAACCGTTCAAGTTAATTAAATTTTTCAGTTTACATGCTAAAAGCACAATGATTTGTACTTGATTTAAGATTGAATGTTGTAGGGGAAAACAACTCAAAGCAAAACTAATACGGCTCCAAAATTTATAAATGTACTAGTTCGCCTCAATTGGTGAGAAAAAATGTGCCTCTGTGAGCACTGGGGGCTGGGCACCCCTAAAGACCAGATCCTAAAATCGCCCCTGGTTCTCTCCATCCAGTTCACTAAAAATTTTAAAAAGCTCGTGCTGGTGAGCATGCTTAATGTAGTTATTATACAGTGTACATTTGCAATATCTACAGACCATTTAGCAATTAATTATAAACTTCGTATAAACTTTAATGGTAAAACTCAGTTTATGCTGCTGTGAAACAGAACCACCGCGTTCCGCCACGTTTGAAAACGCTGGGAGGCTGGTGGGGTGGGCGTGGCTTGGTCCCAGAGGCGGTCTCAGAGCTCTGTGTCAGTCCGGAATCAGTGACCAATGGAGATTGCAGAGGAACGCCTTCATCTAAGACCCTCCCACACGTGAAATGTGTTCCAAAAGTCAGAAGCAAAAAACGAAGCAGAAGCAAAGAGAGATTCCAGAAGCAAAAGACCTTACTGGGAAAATCCAAAAAAACAAAAACAATGGAACCAAAAACTTGTCAAAATGCAAACGAAAATAAGTTTCAAATAACCAATTATATAAAAAATATAATTTTGATATATATTTTTCTGTTTTGCATTCATAACATATACTTTCTGCTCTTGGATTTACTTTTGCTTTTGTGGAACTATTGAAACAAAAATCACACCATACATATTGACTTCAAGTCGTTTCTGTATGAAGAATTATATTGCCTTGCTGTAAACCAGCCAAATAGAGCAGAGCTTATCAAGTATTAATGAGCAGAAGAAAATTCGACTGCCATAAAGTTAAATTAAAAGGAAACAAATTTCACATAGTATTTTAAAACACTGCCAATAACAATGACCGATTGCAAGTGACTGTAAAATTCCATCCAAGTGATGGCGCGGATCAAACCTGTTTTACTTTCACTTTGCGGTGCGTGAAGCTTTCGACAAATTGAATCAGTTTGTTCATCTTAACCTAGAATGCAATTCATCTATAAGAAAAATGTCTCTCGTATGTCTTCGAGCTTAATTTGATTCACTTTAAAGAGATCGTTAATCGATCGATATAGTTTATTAGACGTGCGCACCGAGAAACGGCCAGTGTGTCGCGCTGAGCAGGAAGTGCAACTCGTTTAAGTCTAATAACTGCACATTTCGATCTAATCTGTTTGTGAAATCACCGATTTCATTTAATTATCGAATATCATCTGGTTTCGCGGTTGGCCAAAATTTGAGATTTTAATATGATATTCATTAGAAACGAATATACTCTTTATGGAAGCTGCTACTTGGACTTGAAATGGACTCTATAGGAATCTAATGACCAAAACACGAAAGTTTACCTACTCCATTAATATTTCCAGTAATACGAAAATACTCACATGGTTTGTCCGCTGAAGCCATTTTGTGTGGATATGAATGCCAACGTAACTGGTGGGGTGTGTGTGTCGTACAGCTGTAAAAAGACGGATATACTGGTTCGTACAGGTTCCTGATTACGACACACACCACCACCGTACAACACTGCGGTCACCCCATCTACACTTGGCGTAATACACGCGGCATTACGGTAGCGCGCTTGGATCGCGCTGTCCCATTTCTTACCACAGTCCAAACACTTGCCGTCAGGTGACGTACACCAACACTTTCTGATATCTATTACAACAACCAAATGGTAGACCAGAGGTCACTAACAGGCGGACCGCGGCCCGGATCCGGACCCGAACGCAGTCCTGTCCGGACCCAATCTCATTCCTGATTAACTCTGCAAATTTCTATATTTTCTATATTCTATATTTTTTTAATTTTGACGGGAGAATTAAATTTGGAGCATTTATTTCAGGGCTATTGAAAAAACACTCCGTCACAAATGTTACGTTCACCACCCCCCCGTCAACAAATCACGTTCGCCACCCTGCTTTACAGTAAACACATTTTGCAGGTTTTACAGAGTTAAATGTAGCAGGGCCTTTCTTTTGAATCCACTTGGTTACCCCTTTAATGTTTGTTTCTTTTGGTTAAACCTCTGCAAATCTTTGAGATGTGTGCTGCCATGCCAAAGGAATTTGTGATGAAGTCACAGCTTTTATTGCCATTATTTCTAATGTTAAAGTTACAATAATAATAATAATAATAAGTTAGACTTATATAGCGCCTTTCTAGTACCCAAGGACGCTTTACAAAAATCCTATGAGAGAGAGAGAGAAAAAAAAAATCAGGAAAAAATAATTAGAAATAATTAAATCACACTATGACTTGGTGGAAGGGAGAAAATACTGAGAGAAAAGGTGAGTTTTAAGCTGAGTTTTGAAGGAGGAAAAGGATGAACAGAGGCGGAGATGTTGCGGGAGGCCATTCCACAGTTTTGGGGCCATTACACAGAATGAGCGCCCACCAGCAGTAACAAGCTTGTATTGCAGAACCACCAGAAGACCTGTGTCTGTGGACCTAAGTGTTTGGTTTGGGATATAGGGGTGTAGAAGTTGTGCTAAATAATCTGGAGCCAGACCATTAAGGGATTTATATGATAGCAGCAGGATTTTAAACTGTATACGCAGAGGGATGGGTAACCAGTGAAGCTGATGAAGAATAGGCGTGATATGTAAGGTGTGTTAGTGTGTGTAAGGATTCGAGCAGCTGAATTCTGAACATATTGAAGAGACTGTAGGATTTTTAGGGAGGCCAAGAAAAAGTGCATTGCAGTAATCTAAACGAGACGAGATTAAGGCATGGACCAGGATTTCAGCGTCTGTCTGACAGCACAGGACGCAGGCGAGCAATGTTCCGCAGATGGAAAAATGAACTTTTAACTAAAGACCTCATGTGAGGTTCAAAGTTGAGTGAGGAATCAAAAAGAAGCCCAAGGTTGCACACCACAGTTTTTGAACCCACAAGCAGGACTTCGGTTTTGTTTTGATTTAACTGCAGAAAGTTTGAGTGCATCCAGCATCTAAGATCCGACAGGCAGGAGATGAGAGCGGAAGGAGGCAGAGTGGAGGTGGATTTAGTGCCAACATAAATCTGTGTGTCATCAGCATAGCAGTGGAAGTTAAGGCCATGGCCATGGATTATCTTCCCAAGTGGTAGAATATAGATGATGAAGAGAAGTGGCAACAACAACAAGGCAAGCTTGTTTATTTTGTTAGCAGGTAAACATTTGCACATTTAAATGTTTCTTACATTATTTGTTTTACAGTTTTTTTGCAAATAAACTATGAACTATACCATTGAAACTGGCAGCATTATAGAATTATATGCTGTGATATATATAAATATTGATCAGTATGGAAAAAATATTGGGCTAATCTTTTTTCCATATCACCCAGCAGTAGCTTGTGTTACTGTGACGATGGCGGAGCGGCGAAGGACGAGATGCAATCCTCGGCTTTAGGCGACAGACATCACTTTTATTGTAACACAGATAGCGCATAAAGCGCAGGCAAAACACGTAACAGACACGGGCAACGTGAATGAATGAATGAATGATTCAATTTATATAGCGCCTTATCTAGATACCCAAGGCGCTTTACAATTGTTAACACAGCTACGTTACAGACAACCAATCACACACCGGTGAGAAGCAGCAGCCAATTGCGCACAGCGTACTCTCTACCGGGATCCACAGCCCCCTGGGGGACTGAATGGGGTGCAGGAAGGGGGGAGAGAGGACAGACCCTAGTGGCAGAGCACCATCCACTGCTGGCCATACAAGCACACACACATTCATGCACACACACTCAGACAACAACTTGTTTGTATTGAACAGAGAGAAACACAGACACACTCAGGGAGAGTTTGTCTGGGACTGCCAATTTACCTAACCTCCATGTTTTTGGACTGTGGGAGGAAACCGGAGATCCTGGAGGAAACCCACGCAGACACGGGGAGAACATGGAAACTCCACTCAGATAGGGACTTGAACCCAAGACCCCAGTGCTGAGAGGCAAACGTGCTAACCACCAAGCCACTGTGTTGCCCACCATGTTGATGGATGTTATTCATTAAATCTTTCTTTTTCCCTGTGACTGGCACTTTTTTGTTTGCACTCTCTGGCCCGTTACGCCCAAGTTGATCATTTTAATGTGGCAGTTCTAAGTTCTAAAATCTGTGAAGGACAAACACTAAAACTGACTAAAACTGTTTACTATATCAAATCTTTCTAGGAAGTTTGGTAGACCCTAGTCCAGTACAGAGGGTACAGTTACTGTCAGAACCTAATTTATGTATGTGTTATATTTATGTCCATCCACAAATCCATCCTTTTTAAAGTGGATCCATATTTTCCTCCTTCTGTGTCCAGTGTCTGAGCTGAGGATTGTGATGGTGGGGAAGACTGGAGTGGGAAAGAGTTCTTCAGGAAACACCATTCTGGGTAAAGAGGTGTTTGATGTAATCTGTTCTGCCCGGTCAGTGACAAAGAACTGTATAAAAGAGAAAGCAGATGTTGACGACTGTAAAGTGGCCGTGGTCGACACCCCGGGCTTGTTGGACACAGACCTGACCAAGATCACAGAGTCTAGCAGGCTGGTTGAATGAATTGTGCTCTCCTCCCCTGGACCACATGTGTTCCTATTGGTGCTCACACTGGACTGCTTCACTGTAGAGGAACAGAAGGTAGTAGAGAGGCTGCAGCACCTGTTTGGAGAAGATGTGTTCAGATACAGCATAATCGTCTTCACTGGAGGAGACCGCCTAAAGAACCAGACCATAGAGGGATACCTGGCAGACGCAGGAGATGATTTGAACCAGTTACTGAAGAGGTGTAGTGGGCGGTACCATGTCTTCAACAACGAAAACATGGCAGACCGCACCCAGGTCACCAGTCTGATACATAAGATAAAGGACATGATCAGCACTAATCTTGTAGATCATTACACAAGTGAGATGTATGAGAATGTAGAAAAAGAGAATCAGGAGAGACAAGAAGAGCTGAAAAAAGAAATGGAAAAAGAGATGATGGAGACACAAGAGAATATGAATCAATTCTGTACTGAACAAAGAGAGCTAATCATAGAAATGAGTAAGAAAATAGAGGAAATGAATCAGAAAATAAGAGAAAGAGCAGAGAAAGAAGTCAAGAAGAAGCTGTTAAAACTGTTAAAGAAAGGAACACAAGTGTGTACAACAGTAATAACACAGAACTCAACTTTATTTATAGAGCACTTTAAGAACGGCAGTCGAAACAAAGTGCTGTACATAAGAATAGAACATTAGACATAAAACTAATAATAACAAAAAATGGATAAAACAATATTAACTAAAACAGTAAAAGGAATCAATAGAACAAATCAATGCATTAAACTAAAACAGTAAAAACTAAAAAAACATACAAAGTCTCTTGCTGTGTTAAAAGCCAATGAATAAAAGTGGGGTTTAAGATTTGTTTTAGTAACATAATACAGGAAGATGATAAATCCTGCACCTAACATCCGGAGTCATGCAACAGGCTTGGCTAGGATGTATTAACCAACAACTATGATCTATTAATCCTACACAATACTACTAAGAAGACAAGATAGATTGCACACACCCTATGCCCACACTAGTTACTTGAACAGAACACAGCAGCAGCTACAATCTGATACTGGCTCGACAAGGATCCAGAAGCACAGTGCACTATGTTCATGGTCCATTGCCTCAACTGCCAAGTACTCAGACCACCAAACTAACCTGGACTGACCTTCAAAAACAGTGACATGGACACACACAATACCTTGCAAGCATTTCCTTGGGGTCATCAGGAAGGCACCTCCCTTTGTTGGTGTTTCCATGAATTGAGCCCCCAACACCTCCAGAAGGCCCATCAGTGGAGTCTGGCGTCCCAGACCCACCCCCCTCCAAGCTCACAATGTAGCCCATCACAAAATTTACCAACAACCCTGCTACCCGACGGCTATCGGAAAAGCCAAGTGACAATCCTACCCATCTCTCAACATCACACACACCCAGTGGCGTGCACACATAGACATCAACTCTGCCCTTTATCAATGAAAGTGCCCTTTTGAAACTTCGGGGTTTTTTTTTATTTTTTTAAATCATTTTACTGAGGTCGGTTTGAAATGATCTTTTGAAAACCTGAGCGATTAAAAACAATGCCCTAAAATGCGCCACCACCTCGCACACACTCGACCTCTCTCTTCCTTTGTCACACCAGATACGCACCTAATAAACTAGTCGCTCTAGCCCAAATCAATGATAGATAACGTGAGGACGACCACATACAAATAATTAGATAGATAGGTAGAGTTTGCAAATCTATGTGTTAAGCTGAACTTTTTCTGTTGTATAGGTTTTGTTAGGCAACATAAATTAACACATTCATTTGTGAAAGAAGAAACTGGAAGTTCCCCATTACCTGTGAAAAATGTCCATCTGCATTCATGTAATGACAACACTCAGTAGCCTATAACTCCTTCTCCTACTTTACAGTCTTTTTACTGTCTTAATTGTAGGCCTATATTGATTTAAATTGGAAAATATATGCAACAAGGCCTGCAGACAGTGGAGGGTAAACAGAAGTTAACTGAAGGACATGTGTTACGACCCAGTCTAGGTTGGGCCCATAACACTGTGAAATAATGGTGTACCTTCTCTAGTGACAGATCACGTACGACCAATAGCGCATAGTGAAATGAGTTTATGTAGGTTACAGGTGATGATATATATATATACAGGTGATAGACGGACATATACATATAAATATACATAAAAGAGAAACCCCACTGTCTTCAGGTTGGCTAAGGCTGAAAACCCAAAACAAAAGAACAACCACTACCCAAAATGTTAAATCAAACAGCCACCAACCCTACCCAGGGGTGACCAGGACACGCACCATACAAAACCATAACATATACAACACATTAATAAACAACGAACAGCCGAGACAATCTCTGCTCAGAAATAGAGTCCACCGAACTAAACTACCATATAGGAAAATCAGCACAGTCATATATCGATAACACAGACGGCAAACTAGTCCCAAGCATTAGAACCAGCATGCCGCGCTGACGCAAACGAATGATCCGTATTTATTGGAGTGTTCTTCCGCATTCCACCGGCGTCCGCATTCCGATCACTTCCGCATTCCGCGACACAGGTCGCAGAACCACCCCCTCGTCCGGGCAGCGCAACTCTGTCTAGAAGAGACACTGAACACACATGCAGAACGAAAACAACCCCCCACCAAATACACATGGACATAACACCCCCCCACACAAAAACGCACCTCTGGGGCGAAGCTCAACACCTAGAGAGTGCGTCCGCAACCACATTATCTGTTCCTTTTTTGTGCTGAATGGATAAATTAAAACTCTGCAAAATCAGAGACCAACGCATGAGTCTCTGGTTTTTGTTGCACATGCGCTGTACAAACACCAGAGGGTTGTGGTCAGTAAACACGAGTATCGGATGAGGGCTGTCACCTAAATAGACCTCGAAGTGTTGTAATGCTAACATCAAAGCCAAAGCTTCTTTCTCGATGGTGCTGTATGCTAGCTGATGCTTCAAGAATTTCTTGGAAAAGTAACATACAGGGTGGTCTACAGTATCATCGCCTTCTTGGAGGAGAACCGCTCCGACTCCAGTGTCACTAGCATCTACTTCTAACTTAAAGGGAGTACAGGTTTTAGGAGCAGCCAGAACGGGTGAACTGCTCAATAACAACCTCACAGCCCGAAAAGCGGCATCACACTCATGGGACCACGAGAAGAGAGCATTTTTGCGGAGGAGGTTTGTGAGGGGCGCCACCACCACTGCGAAGTTTTTACAAAAACATCGATAGTAACCCGCCATTCCCAGAAAACGCCTTAATTCCCGCCGAGTGGTCGGTACAGGAAATTCAGCAATAGCCTGCACTTTGGCATCAAGGGGTTTCACATGACCTTGCCCCACCATTTTCCCCAAATACGACACAACCGCTCTACCGAACTCGCACTTCTCCAAGTTCAAAACCAAGGAGGCTTCATGTAGACGTCTGAAAACAGTATCTAAAACCTCCAGATGGTGCTCCCATGTTTCGGTATAAATGACTATGTCATCTAAATAGGCCACACAATTTTTGACGTCCCCCAATGTGAGGTTCATTAAACGCTGGAATGTGGCAGGCGCGTTACGAAGACCGAACGGCCGTCTGTGTATAGTTAATACTGTGTACTGTATATAGTTAATATTGGATATGAATTATATCAGTTGGCTGCGTGACTTCTTACCATTGTAAACTCGCATTTAGAGAATGTTACAAATAAAAGTCAAATTTCATTCAACATGTGCTTAACCTCAGCCCTTCTTAGCCACACCCACTGACTAGATCTCTCAGCTACCGCTGAGAACTCCTTTACCACTGCTCTCATCACACAGCCTCTAAATCCAAACTCAGCCAGTAGTCTTGTGGCAGACTTCGCCACGAAACCCCTAGCCCCTACCTCTACAGGTCTAATATGTGCTTGCCAGCCCCGCTCTCTTACCTCAGCCACCAAATCTGCATACTTCAATCTTTTCCTTTCATATGCTGCATCAACTCCAGGAGCAGCTGATCAGCTGACCTGAGGTGGTGCGGGGATGGAGCAGCTCGGCGAGGTAAGGCGGGGCGAGTCCATTTAAAGATTTAAAAACAAATAAAAGAATCTTAAAATGAACTCTAAAATGCCCAGGTAACCAGTGGAGGGAGGCCAGAATAGGAGTTATGTGCTCTCTCTTGCGTGATCCCGTTAAATGTCGGGCAGCAGCATTTTGCACTAACTGAAGACGTTTGAGAGAGGACTGGCTGACTCCAAAATAAAGTGCGCTACAGTAGTCCAGCCGAGACGTAATGAAGGCATGGATTACTGTTTGAAAGTGCTCGTGCGAAATGATTGTCTTAACCTTTGCCAGCAGCCTCAAATGGAAAAAACTGGACTTAACCACTGCACCGATTTGGCGGTCCAATTTAAAATCACTGTCTATTTTAAAACCCAAGTTAGTGATAGTTTGCTTCACATATAATGTCAGAGGGCCCAAATTAATAGGGGAGGCTTCACTGGAACCACTAGGGCCAAACACCATCCCTTCTGTTTTCTTTTCATTAAAATTTAAGACGTTTAAAGCCATCCAGTCCTTAATACCATTTAGACATAGCAGAAGTGGTTTTATAGAGGTATCTCTCTTTTTAAGTGGGACATATATCTGGGTGTCGTCAGCATAACAATGAAATGAGATGCAGTGTTTCCTGAAAATGGAACCCAGT
Source organism: Brachyhypopomus gauderio (assembly GCF_052324685.1). NCBI lineage: Eukaryota > Metazoa > Chordata > Actinopteri > Gymnotiformes > Hypopomidae > Brachyhypopomus > Brachyhypopomus gauderio. The sequence goes on along the minus strand of NW_027506937.1, from coordinate 18,491 downwards.
GGAAGCAGATACAAGGAAAAAAGTAGGGGTCCTAAGATAGAGCCCTGTGGAACCTCATATGGCATGGGAGCTGAGGAGGATTTAGAGCCAGCGAAGGTCACACACGAAATTCTGTCTGTCAGATAGGACTTAGATCCAGCAGGAGAAGAATCACATGGTCACCAGAATCATTGGTCAGGAGAATATCATTAAAAACCCTAATCAATCAATGCCGACTCTGTACTATGCAGGGTTTTAAAACCAGATTGAAAAACCTCCAGGATATTTTGCTCTTCTTGGAACAAATTTAGCTGAGCGTAAACAACTTTTAAATAATAAAAAATAATAAACAATATTTTTGATAGAAAAGGCAGTTTGGAAATATGCCTATAATTAGCCAATACAGTGTGGTCAATGCCAGGTTTCTTGAGCAAAGGTTGCACTACAGCATGTTTAAAACTCACAGGAACAATACCTGAAGACAGAGTGCCAAAACCTGTACTGTGAAAAACCTCTTAAAAAAAGTGGAGGCACAATATCACAGGGAGAACCTGAAGGCTTCATATGGCCCACCACATCCTCCACGTGCGACAGAGTCACAGGTTCAAACCTATCAAACACAGCCAGGCCAAGGACAGAATAAGAGGGGCCAGAGGCAGGAACTGTAATAAGAGCTCTTGCAGTGACAACCTTATCAATAAAGTGCAGAAAATTATCACACATCAGGTGATGCCTCCAAACTGACGGGCTGAGGAGCCTTAAGAACAGAGTCAATCGTTTTAAATAGCACATGAGGATTATGACAGTTTTCCATTTCCATATTTGACAAATATTCCCTTCTGGTTTCTCTGATAGTGTTCTGGTAAGATCGCCAGCAGTCTTTTAGAATTTGAAATGAAAACTGCAGTTTGTGTGTAGTTAGTAATTAGTGGTCAGGTTTTTTTTTCTTATTTTAGGTGATAAGCGGATGAAAATGGATGGATTACAAATAACCCGTCTTGAACTCCTTTGAATCCTGAAGGCTGAAATTCTAATACTAGTTTGCATATCCAGTCTCTGCCTATAGTTAGCCAACTTGGTCCTTCTATCTAACATTACTTAGCTTCACCAGGTCTTCCTCTACAAGTCATCAGACCTCTACAACTGATTCAGAATACTAGAGCACAACTTATTTTCAATCTACCCAAGTTCTCACATGTGACTCCTCTGCTGCGATCTCTTCACTGGCTTCCAGTAGCATCACACATCAGATGTAAAACTGTGATGCTTGGCTACAAATGAGCACTAATACTGCAGATAAAATGTAAATGTGCAAATGTAAATGTAAATGTTTCTCTTCTGGCTTTCAAGAGAGGCGGTCGCACTTTCTCTCTGCTCCTGCACTCCCTTCCCTCTTCAGCTAGCTTAGTTTGTCTCGTCTTAGTTTCCTGACGTTGTTTCTCGAACTTTAACAAAGAAAATGGATTTGATCAGGTGGTCTCAACGCAATTGACACTATTTTTTCCACGAGGAGTCATGGTGTGGGAGAACCCACATGTCTGGACGGATCGTCCTCATCTGCATATGTGTTTGGCTCAGGAGGGACATGGCGTAGTTTGTGTCTTGCGCCTCTCTCCCTGGAAGATGTTGAGGATGTGTTCTTATTTGGAACTTTGATCGCCAGGCCTCTGGCTCCCCCTCCCTATCTGAATGAATCACGCCTCTCTCTGCTTGACTGTCTGTGTTATCAAATGCTTGTATGTGCTATAGGGATTTTTTGCGTGCACACAGACTGTTGTCCTGTTCGTGAGAATAATCTGTGGTCATATTTTTTTGTCTCCTCCTAATGTCTATCTCTATGTTTCTCCCTACTCTGTACGGCCGCGACCGAAGCGTGGCCACTCTAGGTTCTCGGTGCTTTACACCGGGGTCCTGGGAAAACTGAATTTCCCATTCGTGGGATCAATAAAGGTTTATCTTATCTTATCTTATCTTAAATGCAGATAACACTTGTTCTTAAACGGTATGTCTGCCTATGGTTTTTTGCACTTTTTGACTCACTACTGTTTAAGTGAGCCTGTTTTAATCAAAACACTAGGTAATGACATTGATTCCTGTAATTTAGTTGTCAAGCGTATCTTGAATTCTAGCCTATCTGTGCTACTATCTAGGATGTATTCTGTGAACAGATACAAAGCACTTTGTAAGTCGCTCTAGATAAGAGCCCTAAATGTAAAAGGAAATGACTGACGTGACAAGTCAATCTCTTAAACTCTTAATCATATTTGTTTGAGAACTGAAATATCCACTGATATAGGCTCAAACGCACGATTGAATGCCTAAACATTGCAAAGCTCTCTACTCAGTTAGCTAGTTAGCATTTGATTTTGACCTGTTGATTCTGTGTGGGGAATTATGGTGCCTTGTGTGTCAGATTCTTTGTGTCAAGAGTATTTATCAATTATTCATGAACACAACAGAAAAAGAGTTGGTATAAAAACAAACAGCTCATATTCTAGAGACAAATCATAAGGTTGTATTTTGTCCATGTAAAATCACATCTTTCACCCTGACATATCACATGAGTTCTTAAGGACATCATAGATAAATTAAAACTAGAAAAGCAAAGTTTGTGAACAAACTTTATCTTGGCTTGACAAAGCAGCTAAAAGGCTGTTATGAATGTTGCTGACCTGCTAAATGATGTTAAAGGCTGTTTAAATGTTGATAACCTGCTAAATAACATTTAAGGCTGTTTAAATGTTTATATCCTGCTAAATGATGTTAAAGGTTATTTTAATGTTATCATTGTAAAATGACTTTAAAGGCTGGTTAAATGTTTATATCCTGCTAAATGATGTTAAAGGTTGTTTTAATGTTATTACTGTAAAATGACTTTAAATGCTGGTTAAATGTTTATATCCTGCTAAATGATGTTAAAGGTTGTTTTAATGTTACTACTGTAAAATGATGTTAAAGTCTGGTTAAATGTTGATAACCTGCTAAATAACATTTAAGGCTGTTTAAATGTTTATATCCTGCTAAATGATGTTAAAGGTTGTTTTAATGTTATTACTGTAAAATGACTTTAAAGGCTGGTTAAATGTTTATATCCTGCTAAATGATGTTAAAGGTTGTTTTAATGTTATCACTGTAAAATGGCTTTAAATGCTGGTTAAATGTTGATAACTGTAACGTATATGACCAGAAAGAGAAGGATCCAACTGCAGAAGTATACCGCGTTATTTAAATGAATCACGTTTACATAGAACGGCGCATGAATCACTAGCAGTAAAATCAGTAGTGATAGCGTTCTCTTGGGGTGGTCGGGACGGTCCAGGGTCATAATGGGAGAGCAGAATCCAGGAGGTACAGGAGGACTGGGCAGGAGACGAGGTCTGGGGAGTGAGCAAGGGTCAGAACATAGGAGATCGAACAGGCAATGGAAACGCTTGGTATGCTGCATGGAAACGGCAATACTTCACGACTAGGAAGTGGTGGGAAGGTGTATGTATATATATATATATATATATATATATATATATATATATATATATATATATATATATATATATATATATATGTCAAAAAAGGGGCGTGGTGATTAGTGACAGGTGAGGCTGGCAGGGACAGATCTGGTGGCATTCCTTACAATAACCTGTTAAATGATGGTTAAGGTTTAAATGTTAACACTGCTGAATGAGGTTAAGTCCTGCTAAAATGTAAATGTGAAATAATGTTGAAATGCTGAAATAGGCTATTTTAAGGTGAAAACACAATAAAAGGCTCTTTGTCTGTTATGGTTGATTACCTGGTCAATTATGAGGAATTATGTTAAATGCTGTTGGTTATTATGGATCGCTATTAGGATTACTGTTCCTGTTAAAAGTTCGTTTAGATATTAGGGTGGTGGTTGTTGAGGGGGTATTTGCCTGTGGGGGTAATTACTGTTTAGGGGCAATTGACTGTGGTGTAGTTGATTCTGATGTTTTTTATGTTGGGGCATCAGCTATTGAGTCATTTCAAAGTTTCATCACTGCATCTTGAAAATTAAGGAGGGATGAATGAAATGATACAAGGGGAGGATAGACAAATGGCATCGTTCATTCTCTGATTCGTTCACTGAACGTACTGTCACCCAGAGAACTGTTGCTAAGGACGTGATTCACGTTTGCACTGCCACTCACTCACATTTTCTTTTTGATTGCACATTTAAGTTGATATTTTCATCTGAATGTACAGTTTTTATCTTAATGTTGCTCTTAATTTAATATTTATTTTGCACTCAGTTGTAGGTTAGTTCATACTTATTTTTTGTATTATGTTACAGTGATCCTGCGACACTTCGCACTTCAGCTTTTGTGAATTCACTCTTTCACGGTTTTTTAAAGATATTAATGGGAAAAATAATTTGCGGGTCTTCACTTTTTCGCCGGTTGTCTGCGGAATTCGATCGGCAGAAAAAATATATATTTTATGATTTTTTACATGACAAAATCCCAAAATGTATAAAAATATATTATAAGTATTAATTCTAACAATTAACAAGGAATGTTATAAATAATAAAATAGTACGAATTTCAGTAAATAGTGCATATTTACTCTTGGAAACGAGAACCAGCATTACTTGCCTGAGACGCTACTCACCTACATGAGATTGTATACAACATTGGGCAACACGGTGGCTTGGTGGTTAGCACGTTTGCCTCTCAGCACTGGGGTCGTGGGTTCAAGTCCCTATCTGAGTGGAGTTTCCATGTTCTCCCTGTGTTTGCGTGGGTTTCCTCCGGGATCTCCGGTTTCCTCCCACAGTCCAAAAACATGGAGGTTAGGTAAATTGGCAGTCAACAAAAAATTCTCCCTGAGTGTGTGTCTGTGTCTCTATGTTCAATAAAAAGTAGTGTCTGTGTCTGTGTACGTGCGTGTGTGTGCTTGTATGCCCAGTGGTGGATGGTGCTTTGCCACTAGGGTCTGTCCTCTCTCCCCTTCCTGCACCCCATTCAGTCCCCCAGGGGGCTGTGGCTTCCGGTAGAGAGTACGCTGTGCGCAATTGGCTGCCGCTTCTTGCCGGTGTGTGTGTGATTGATTGTCTGTGACTTGTACCTGTGTTAAATTGTAAAGCGCCTTGGGAATCTGGAAAGGCGCTATATAAATCGAACATTCATTCATTCATTCATTCAACATGACTGGTTGCTCGCTGGACAAGCAATACACTTCCGTAATTATGTCTATCAGATTGCAACTGAAATCATTTCAGTTTCATCAGGTAGGATGACTTGCTGATTTGTTCATGATATATTTTGTATGATGACTACAAATTAGGGGTGTGTGATATGACGATATAAAATCGTGAATGGCGATGACAAGTGGAGAATCGCAGGCGATCTACCAAATTAGAGAAATCCTATAGATCGCCTTTGCCAATCAGCGCAATGACTTTTTTTTATGCTGGTTCCCGCCGATGGGGCCGACGTAGGACTGACCAATCACAGCGAACTGTGCGTCTTCCACGCCTCCATGTTGTATTTGTAAAAACTAAAAGTGGACAATGATGGCTGAAAGCCAAACCGAGGAGCTGGTAACGAAGAGGAAATTTACCTCTGTAATATGGAATTGGTTCGGATTTTCTTCCACTGACCAAGACCAAACTACAGCGATATAGGTGTGCAAATAGGTGTGCAAAGAACATGTAAAAACGTCTGATGCCAGTACAACAAATGTATTCAATCACTTGAGACGTAGGCATCCCAAGCAATATGCCGAAAGTGAAACAATGCGGGCAGCGGGGGCAGCCGCCTCACAAGCTACAGCTTCGGTGGTTTATACTTTCACAAATGACTGTAGCGCGTGAATCCGCACGCCTCGCGCGAACCCCCGTGAACGGCGGAAACGTTCATACAGGTACTTAAACTTGCCGTGTCACTCCGCGTTCTTTGCAGTGTTGTCCGAAACAATATGTGGTAGTATAAAGAAACACCCCTCAAAAACAGGGGAAGGAACATTTACCTGACGAATTTTAATGTTGCTTTGTGTTTCAGGTTTGAAAAGTGCTGGAATTTAGGCTAAGTACTTGAAAATGCTTGAAATTGTAACTACTTCGTTTCACAACAAATATCTGTCTGACTGAACAGTTCTCTTGTATTACGTTAACAAATACGAGTGTAGGTACCATGCTAAACCAGCAGGTGGCAATACCACTGGCAACACATGGAACAAGCTTGCTTTGACGGAAGTAAGGGTGTGTCTACAGTTCAGGTGTTTAAATACCCTGAACAGCCATTCATTGGCTTTTTTTGGATTTTGTGTGTTCAGTGTCCAATGTTGTAGATAAGGAGATCCGTGTAAGGGCTCGGTGCTACCGGTCCTTAAAAAAAAGCGAGGAACCACACAAGCTAGAGGTCAAAGCTCACGGGTTTTTATTTGTTTCAAGCATTTTCAAGCACTTTAATCTAAATTCCAGCACTTTTCAAACCTGAAACAAAGCAACATTAAAATTGGTCAGGTAAATGTTTCTTCCCCTGTTGTTGAGGGGTGTTTCTTTACACTACCACATATCGTTTCGGTCAAGCGGTTCGAGCGAGGTGTGCGGACGCGTGCTACGGTCACTCGCGAAAGTATAAACCTAGCTTAACACAACAAATCTGACCAAACACCTGAAGGCACGCATATTTGTACAAAACATTCCAAGAGGTTGGTGATTATTCCCATTTCTAGTATTATAGCATACAAAATTATGTGTCCGATTATGGTATCCTAGCATAGTGTGTGTGTGTGTGTGCTCTAGACCCAAAGCCCAGACAGTCTTGTACTTAGGATGTGCACGGAAAGCCTCTAGGCGGGATTTCACTCTGCTGTACACAGACTGCCTCGCTGGCTGAGTCCAGCTAAAACGACGCGGTATAGCACCTTTCTTCAGCCACGTTTTGCTCTTTGCCGTAACGTAGATGTCTTGCGGCTCAAAATGTGCGCTACACACGTGCGTGCTGTTCCTAATAACCTGGAAATTCGGCCCCTCACTCCTTCTAATGGCTATCAACCACTTCTTTCTGAGTTCCTCGTCAGCTGGGAACGAGTGGAAACTCAAATAAGGCTGTTTTTGTTTGGAATTAGAGCACAGCGGTACGCTGCAAAAACACTTGCTAGTCACTTGCGCCATGGCAGAAGTACGAATGCTCCAAACGTAAATGATTTTACACAGAACCGTCTAGACCGGAAATGTCGACCCCAGAAGCGAGAGAAAGGCCTATATCTCTCTCTCTGGTTTGACTGACAGTGAGGTTAGACCTATTAAAGAGAGGCTCCGCCTTTTCTCTCTCCGGTTTTCTTTGAGAACACACAAACTTTGCAACGACTAACAGCAAACAGCTGAAAGTCGTATTACTTCATTAACGAGCCCGACTTACGGTGCAAACCAGCAACCAATCAACGTTACCGCGACAACCGATTCACCAAACTACTTCAATCAAGCTTGTTAACGCGGCCACACGGACTGAAACAACGGCGATCAATTCCCTGTTAAACCGTGAACGAGACTCTCATTCCTGGACTTCATATCCAGAAGGACGATTCCCAGCACACCTGGACGACGTCGCTGTTTATCAACGAGGAACCTGTGGTGTAAATTCCCTCCTAATTCAGGAGAATTCAGTGAGAATGACAAAACCACCCACAAACCTCAACACGTGAGAGTCTAACCGCTGGGCATAGTTTAATAAATTGGCATAGTTACTTGAACTGCAGACTTATCTAAGTTTAACTAAAACCTTCTCGGGGTTTTGTGTTCAACTTTGTTTAGATAGTCTTCATCAAGATTTGTATATACAAAGTTCTCTTTGCTGTGCATGCCACCATCTTTTATTTATCTGATTAATTAACAACTTGTAGTCTTCTCCATTCTCAGACACACCACATTAATTTTTAGTTAGTAAGCCAGCTCCATTACTCTTTGTTTTGACCACGTTGGAATAAACCAGCTGAGCTCATTAACACAGTCGCGCTGCTCTACTGTTTAAAGTTGGCGCCATTTTAGTTGCTTTATTCTCCATAGGAGAACTGAAACTACAACTCCTGCCTCCTCACACGCGCACACATTACTCTCCTCCCCTTTTTACACACACACACTAGATACCCAGTCTTCACTGTAAATATACTGATCCTTGTTGATGCTGTTTGTTTTAGAATAGTTTGTTTTAAATAAATGTATCATTTATTTTCACCAAATTGTCTGTGTTGATGTCATTCAAAAGTGGTTGTTGCCAAAACCTCCAAAGAATTCATAGTTGAATCCTTCAGATACCAAACCATTAATTACCTTTAGTTGATAACTAAACTTGTGGTTCTGGTATAATTAGAATATGAGACTGATTCTAAATTAATGAGACTGATAAATAATTAAGGTAAAACAAATTATACCTACTTTAAAGGATTAGTAGGTGAAACTCCTACACAAGCCTCTTGTAATTCCAGGACGAAACAAGAGAGAACGTGAAGACGTTAAGAATGGGCGTTTTGAAAATAAAAAAGCGAATTATTTTGAATCATTTCTACTATATGTATAAATATTTAACTTAATTAAGTTTAACGTGCTGGGAAATATTGTATATTTAGTGCAATAGTGCACTTTATCAGTGTCACTTATTAAAATCTGCTTAGAAAGAAAGCGTTGTAGCCCCCCATTTTTTTTTATGGAATTTCGTGATAAAAAATCGAAATCGTGATTTTATGCAAAAAAATCGTGCTACATTTTTTTTCCCATATCACCCACCCCTACTACAAATACATCTGTTCCACATTGTTGACCATGGTTTGGACAACACGGGTTAAATGCTGCCATCTAGTGTTCATGTAGGGCAGAGGTCACCAACAGGCGGACCGCGGTCCGGATCCGGACCCGAACGCAGTCCTGTCCAGACCCAATCTCATTCCTGATTAACTGGATACGGACCCAAATGCCATCCCATCCGGACCCAGAATAATTTGTTAAAAATATTTCTTAATTTTGACGGGAGAATACATTTTAAACCGGAGCATTTATTTCAGCGCTATTGAAAAAAACACTCCGTCACGAGTGTTACGTTCGCCGCCCCCCCCCCCCCCCCCCCCCGTCCTCCGGACCGCTGGTCAGAGCTATCTGCCAAATTTGGCCCGCGGAACAATATAGTTGATTACCCCTGATGTAGGGTATTCTACTGTTAATAATATGGCATTATTAATGAACAGTAAACTTGTTCGAGGGGTTTAGGGGCCGTGGTGATGCCCACTGTGCCCGCTAAGACCAGGCAGTGTCCGTCAGGAGGGTGGACGCTGAAACGCTGCATCAGACAGCTGAAGAAGAGGAAGAGCTCCAAACACACCATCTGCACACCTGGACAGGTGCGCTTACCTGTCAGAACACAGGATGTCACAGGGAGTCAGGGCCTCTAACCCAGACACGTAGAGTAACACTCGCCATCCCTTACCACTACCTAACACACACACACCTCACTGTTTCTAACCTTCACTTAACTAACACACACACCCCTCACCATTCCTAATCACCACTTGACACACACACACAGCGTCACACTTTACTTAAGTAGGCCGCTTTTTATTTAAATAAAACAAATTATGATAAATAATCAATTCATAAATATAATTTGCTGACTCACTGCTCCAGTCAGGCACTTAAATTCATGCCTCTGCTGTGGGGAGAGCTCTGTGTGTGTGTGCGCGTGTGTGCGTGCATGCGTGCGTGTTAAAATGGTGAATATTAAAATGTATAAATGCCAAACTGTCTAATATGGATAAGATAAGAAACTTATCCACGCCTTTGTTTCTAGTAGGATTGATTACTGTAATGGGCTCCTAACTGGACTCCCAAAAAAGACAATTAAACAGCTTCAGCTGATTCAAAATGCAGCTGCCAGAGTTCTCACTAGGAGTAAAAGAAGGGAGCACATCACTCCCATCCTTAAATCCTTACACTGGATACCCGTATGTTACAGGATAGACTTTAAGGTACTATTACTGGTCTATAAATGTCTTAATGGTGTAGGACCAGTATATTTATTGGATGTGCTCCAACAATATGAGCCGAGCAGAACTCTCAGATCATTAGGAACTGGTCAGTTAGTGCAGCCTAAGGTAAAAACTAAACATGGAGAGGCGGCGTTTAGCTACTACGCCGCTCAGAAATGGAACCGGTTGTCAGAGAGCATTAGAAGAGCCCCAACACTAGATACCTTTAAATCCAGACTGAAAACCTTCATGTTTGAGCAGGCCTTCAGCTCAGTTTAATTACCTTTACTCTGTAACAGCACTTTTATCTTCATTAATTTAACTTCCTTTAAATCTACTGTTTTAATCATGCTTCCTATTTTAGATTTTATTGTGTTTGTTTCTTTTTTTTTATGTTTAAGTCTAACATTTTATTTTTACTGTTCTTATCTTTGCTCCCCCCCTTTAGATCTTATTTACTTTTTATTATTTTATTTACTGTACTTTTTTACATTCTATGTTATTTTATTATATATTTTTCTTTATATATGTGATTAATTTCTTAAATCTATTGTTTTACATTTTCTGTGTTTTCTTTTCATTTGTAAAGCACTTTGAATGACCATTGTGTATGAAAGGTGCTATATAAATAAACTTGCCTTGCCTTGCCTTGCCTAATATTACTTATTTAACTGGTCAGGTGTTCTGGACTCCTTCCTATCCTATATGATTGGTGTCACCAAGAGAAACACAGTCACTCCCTACAGAAGAAGGAGAGGGCAGTCAGGCTGAAACCTTGAGGTATGAGGTATCACACTATTATAGCGTCTCACCTTAGGAATGAGGTATCGCACTATTATAGCATCTCACCTTAGGAATGAGGTATTGCACTACTGTAGTATCTCTGCTGGCTACTCTGGGTGGAGTGATGTTGAGGGCGTTGGCGGATCGTAGAACTTCATGGATCACTGATTAGGTGTAGGGCATGAGGGCTCGGTGGGCCATAGAGGGCTCACGCGTCCGTCTGATCACATGATCAGTCTCTGCGTGGACTGACTCTGTGTGTAAAAGCACACACACACAACCACGCATATGTCTTCAAGGTGGATAGTTTCTTAAAGCTATATTTGTAGTTCACAGTATCTAATTCAATATGATTGTTCTTATTTATTAGATATGATGTCTCAGGAGCCTGAACACAGGACAAGTGCGGGATGTTGAGAAGCTCGGGGTAGGGTGGTCCTACCCTGCACTGCGGGATATGTAGCCATATACAGCATGGCCCACAGGAGGGTGTTCACACAATAAAGGTCTCCCTTCAAATCTGCTAGCACAGGTTTGCATTTAGTACCAGTTCATCTAGTGAACAGGTGAGATTTTCTATTAGTCAGTTTTTTTATTAATCAGTTTACCTACAGACGTGCTCACCATATAGTCAGACGTGGACATACCTGTATTCGGACGGTGGTAGAAATGTAGAGGTGGAACTATAAGCTAGTTCTTTAACTTCAGTGTACGTTTGGCAGAGCCGGTTCTGGCTAGATTTACGTCCTGGGCAAACCACCCCTTGCCACCGACCCCCCCCCCCCCCTTACAATTATTTATCATATAATCTTTAATACAAAAAGCAAACAAGAACAGAGGAAAAAAAGCAATAAATAAATAAATTACATACAGTATATAAATACCAATATAAATTGCACAAATCCTTCAGGTACTAATAACCATGCAAGTGCAATCCAAAACTTGATTTTCGATCCTTCTTTGTTGCAAAATCATCAATTACATCATCATATGAAATCTGTTGTGCAACTGTATGATTGACACGTCCATAACACTGTTGTCATCATCGCAAAAAACCAGATAACTAAACCGCATTTAGTTCTCTATGGCACATCCATTCTAAAGAAATGATCTTATCTCATAATTTAAACAACCCCAGTTGGACTTACGCCAAAGTCAGTGCTGGTGCATTGCGGTATTAGAAGTTTTCTTTCCTGCACCTCGTGCAGCGGATAAATAAGAGAATAAAATACACAGTAAATGATAGAAATGGAAGGACAGTACAGTGTAGAAATAGGAAAATGTGCAAATGAGAGCTGTAATGAACAGAGGTGTAAAGTAAAGTAAAGTGTGGAGTGCAAGGACCGACTGTAACGCCTGGAGATCAGGCTGTGAATGAGGATCCATGCGCAGAGTGTGCAAGCAGAGGTGCTTTAATTAAAGGAAGACTAAATACACAAAGAGGCCACAGAGAGGGGAGAGACAGGTCACGGGTAGGCAGGACACCAACAGCCAGGTCAGAGGACTCGGGTGAGGTCAGGCAGAAGTACTGGAGGGCTAGACAGGGGCAAAAGACAAAACCAGAACGAGATCAACGAGCACCAGAAAGACAATCAGAAAATTCACTTGGAATACGCTCAGTAGTCTCTCATAAAGAGATGGCAATACTTCTCAAAGTAGGGCTGGAGGAGACAGGCTTTAGTACTGGTTCTAATTAACTTTGACAGAAAACAGCTGATTCCTAAAACTCCGGTGATTGTGACCTCTGGTGGCGGACGGAGGTAGTGACTCCAGATCCGACACAGTGTGATGTGCTGGATGGTCCTGATTCTGATTCAGGACCTGGATGACTTGTGGATAGAAGTTCCTCCTCACCCTCTGTGTTTGCGTTATGGAGTGAAGGCTCTGGGAGAAGAGGCCGTTGTTGGGATGGCTGAAGCCTGCGAGATGTGGACTCAGAGGAACTTGAAGCTGTCTCCTCTTCCCACTGCGGCTCCACTGATCCAGACGGGGTGATGGTTCCTCTCCTGCTTCTTACTACAGTCCATCAGCTACTCTGTCTTGCTGACGTTTAGGAGGAGATTATTATCCTGGCACCAGAGCCCCAGGTGTTTAGTCATCTCCAGGTACCATCTGAGATCAGGCCCACCAGAACGGTTTCATCAGCAAACATCATGTTGGTGGTAGAGCTGGAAGTGGCCACACTAAGCCCAGGTGTACAGTGAGTACAGCAGGGGTCTCAGGACACATCCCTGGGGGGCTCCAGTGCTGAGGGTGAGGGTGGGGGAGACATGTTTGCCTACCCGTACTGCTTGGGGTCTGGCTGTCAGGAAGCTGGAGATCACAGGGATGACAAAGTCCTGGATCTTCCAACTTGGTGGAGAGTTTAGGGGGGATAATAGAGCTAGATGATGAGCTGTAGTAAAACAAACAGGGTTTTAATATAATTTCCCCTCCTAGAGTCCAAACTAAAAGAGTCTGTTGTTGACGTCCATAACGCTGACATACACGGCGATCCGGTTTACCTCAGTGTGGGGCCTTGAACAAGTACTTTTCATACCTGACAGAGCAAAAGCTTTTATTCTGTATGCTTATTTACAGGAGAAAGGGAGCTTCTAAAATGCTTTTAGATAAAAGTATCTGATTCTTAGAGGAGCAGAGGTAACTTAAAGTGTGAGAGGTAGTCTTGGCCAATAAGTGGTCTGCTTGCTGTCTTAAATGTAACCTTATAAAGAAAGGAAAACTTCAGATGATTAAACATTAATTCATTAAAAAGGGGCAGTATTTGCTCCGGTGATCTCAGGTCACCTGTGCAGGTGTGTTAGTTCCAGAGGGACGTGATGAGCGGTTCTGGAGGGGGTTGTGGGTCACTGAGAGGGAGAGAGGGATGACTGATGTTGCTCACAGCTGCACTGCAGCCTGGATTACTGTTCAGAGCTGACGGCCTGGACCAGCCCCCGTGAGCTTTGGAGCTCTGTGTTTTTCCACTTCCAAAATAATCTTCCCGACATACTTTCTGAATTTGGACCAGAAGTGTTCTGTACCATGGTTGTTGCTTTGTAGTGGAAGTCCGGCTTTTATGGAAGTGACTTATGAAATGGGAGAGTGAGGGCACGTCAGTAGGGTCTACTTCACTCGTCTGGGCTTATAGCAAAATGTGTTTTACTTTAACACAAAAAACCCAGGCTGCCTTAGCACAGAGATTAACAAAGAGATTAACAATGAGATGAACACAGAGATGAACACAGTGGTGAAAACAGTAATGAGCACAGAGATTAACACAGTGGTGAAAACAGTAGTGAACACAATGGTGAAAACAGTAGTGAGCACAGAGATGAACACAGTGGTGAATACAATTGTTAGCACAGATAAACAGAGATCCACACAAAGGTGATTACAACACATGTGAAATACAGATGACCTTAATTTACCTTCCTGTCTTGACCTGTTCTTTATTAAAGCATATAACCCAGCACATCTGATCTATGTAACTAAAGATTTTCTGAAGATTCTCACAAACTGATTATGTGAATAGTGTAGGTAAAAACAACTGCTTTCATATAGCAACAAAATATCAAATAAAATGAACAATGTATTTTATATAATATCTTTTTTTTTACAATTGTTTATTAAAAACTACTTTTAAGTACTTTTAATGGCTTTGAATAACAATTTATGCAAAACCATAATTATGCAATATTATGCAATACCTTCATAAAGTAAGAAGGGTCAAATAACTCCTAGAGTTACAACATAAACGGACTTACTGGGCAATGTGATAATGAGCGGTTATGATCTTCTGAGCCTCGTAAACAGCTCTTTACTACACACACAGAACCTGGCGTGCCATTCTCAACGCAGCCACACGATGGCAGTGCTGAGTTTCAGAAACTACCAAGTTTATGACCCGCTTTCTGTGAGTCCTGTGTCTTTTTAAATGCCGCTGTGTTCACACAAAAGCAGGTCTCTCTCTCTCTCTCTTTCTCTTGTGTGTGTGTGTGTTATCTCACCGAGGGCCGTCACCGAGGAGCTGCAGTCGCGCGTGAAAGCTTCAGGTGAAAGGCGGGCGCGTGAGCGTGCACGCGCAGTGAGAGCGCGGACGCAGCTGGTCCTCGTGTGAATACGAAATACAGAAACTGATCTCAAATCAGTACTTGTGAAACTTAAACACTGGCAGAGCTCTGGAGTTTTTAATTGTATGACACATATGACCCATGACTGAAACCACACACACACACTTCTTGTGTTCTGCAGCTCTTCTAGAGAGCCCAAGCCTGTCAGACCTTCTGGTGTCCAGACCAGGGCTTCAACTGACTGTGGCCCACTGCAGTCTTCATGGGCCTGTGTACTCGCCTTTGTGACTGTGATTTATGGAGCTCCATCTGTTCCTGAACATAACGATTAAGAGAGAGAGAGAGAGAGTGTGTGTGTATGTTCATATGTTTTGGTGTTGAAAGTGTTCTCTTGTTGTGTCACCTGTGTCTGTTCAACAGGAAGTAGCCCTCTGAATTTCCTCTGCCTTTTAATTTACCTGGCACCTGCAGCAAGCTGTGATCTGGTTGGCTCTTCCTGGACCAGTCAGAACACGGCTCTGAATCCCACCCCGTCACGCCCATAGCATGGTTACCATGACAGCTTTGAGCTACTCCATGTATGAGCACACATGAGTGTGTGTGTGTGTGTGTGTGTGTGTGTGTGTGTGTGTGTGTGTGTGTGTGTGTGTGTGTGTGTGTGTGTGTGTGAGATTGGGAACTGTAAATCTGAGCCCTCCTTTATCAGTATCCTCTTGGTAGGCACAGATTCTTGTAAACAGGCAGTTTTCTTGGCATTGTAGGAGACCAGGAAGTTGCCAAGAATGTCAAGAAGCAAACAGTACTTCTTTAGGGCTGTGGGCATGTGTGTGTGTGCATGTGTGTGCATGTATTACTTGTGTGTGTGTGTGTGTGTGTGTGTGTGTGTGTGAGCAGTGGTAGTATTTTAGGAAAGAGTCCGACTGATTGTAGGATCAAGTGTTTTATGCAAAATGCGTCCGTGTTTGGCATGAGTTCAGAGAGCAGTGTGTGTGTGTGGGTGTGGGTGGGGTGGATGTGTGTGTGTGTGTGTGTGTAGGTGTGTGGATGTGTGTGTGTTTGTGTGGGGTGGGTGTGTGTGTTTTCTCAGCACTCACTCCTACATTTCAAAAGAACCCATGCCCTTTTATTTGAAAAACTGCTCACATGTGAGGCTGCCAGTGTTTGATGCTGGTGTGAACCCTGTTGGAGTTTGTGTGGAGGTTGGTGTTGAGGTTTCTTGTGTTGAGGTTTCTTGTGTTGAGGTTTCTTGTGTTGAGGTTAGGCAGGGTTCAGGCTAGCAGAGAGAGTGGTGGAGCATCTCATTGAGTTTGTTCTTCACAAACACACTCCTGCAGCTCCAGAAAGATCAACCCTGCCATGCAGTGAAACGTGGAGGTCCACACAGAAGGTCCACAGAGCAGCTAGACGTTCCACACAGACGTCTTCCTCAGTCCTTCCTCAATGAAGGAGAAGCACTTTGCCAGCAAAGCTGATAATGGACCTCTGACCTCTGTCTGAAACATCCTGTTTCCCTGGAAATATTTTGTACTTTGCTACAGTTTTTACTACATCTACATGTATGTATAAAATAATGTATAATAATACTGAATTAATGGTCTGATTAGTTGAAACTCTAATATATCTTAGTCTGATTAGCTGATACTCTAATCATTGTGGTCTGATTCGCTGAAGCACTGTGGTCTGTGTGGACTGATACTCTAATATTGCATGGTCGGAGTAAATGATACTCTGATATAGTATGATCTCATTAACTGATACTCTAATATTACATGGTCTGAGTAAATGACACGCTGATATAGTATGATCTCATGTCAGGTGTGATGCATAACCCAGGTCTCAGGGTTATTCTCACAGCAAGTCACTGTGCTTGCTTGTGTGTGTGTGTGTGTGTGTGTGTGTGTGTGTGTGTGTGTGTGTGTCTCGCTGTACCTGTAGAGAGAGAGAGATCCTTTGTAAAGCTTGAATGGAAGCTTTTGGCTGCACCTGGGTTTCAGGAAGGAGTTTGGCCAGAGCTAGTACACCCCCCCCCCCCCCCCCCACTCACACACACATGCAAACACGCACACACAGCTCCACTCTGAATTCTTCTTCACTTGGATTGAATGTGTCATGTTCGAATGAGTGTGTTCAGAGTATGTTCGAGTAAGTGTTCCGAGTGTGTTCAGAGTGAGTGTGTTGTGTTTAGAATGTGCTGAGTGAATGTGTTGTGTTCAGAGTGAGTGTGTTCAGAGTGAGTGTATTGTGTTCAGAGTGAGTGTGTTCAGAGTGAGTGTATTGTGTTCAGAGTGTTGTGTATTGTGTTCAGAGTGAGTGTGTTGTGTTTTAGAGTGTGTTCAGAGTGAGTGTGTTCAGTGTGAGTGTGTGGTCAGAATGTGCTCAGAGTGAGTGTATTGTGTTCAGAGTGAGTGTGTTGTGTTCAGAGTGAGTGTATTGTGTTCAGAGTGAGTGTGTTCAGAGTGAGTGTGTTCAGTGTGTGCTCTGCTGGTCCAACGAGGTCAGCCATGATGGAAATATCTCTGTCTGTCTCCTTGGAGAGCTTCAAACTCAGTCCACAGTGTGTGTGTGTGTGTGTGTGTGTGTGTGTGTGTGTGTGTGTGTGTGTGTGGTGTGTGTGTGTGTGTGTGTGTGTGTGTGTGTTAATGTTGTACTTTAAGTTGGTAGGCCATGCTCACGTAGAAATCTCTCCTCCCATAATTTGTGGTGTGTGGGGGGGAGGTCATCATCTCAGTGGAAGCTCTGATTATCCCTGGGCTAATTATCATCTGGGCTAATTAGAGGGCTAACTTTAGAGGCACTGTGGGCAGTAGGCACAGTGGGGCCTGAAGCAGGACAGCCCCGCCCCTAGAGGGCGGAGCACTGTCGCCCAGTTCGAACAGTTCTAGATTTTTCTGCATCAGGGGACACTTAAAAAATGTGGGACTGAGTTACACACACACAGACACACCAAAACCCTGCTGCAGCAAGAGAGGGGGGGGGGGGGGGGTGGTGGATAGAGTGGGGGAGAGAGAGAGAGAGGAGAGAGAGAGATGAGGAGAGAGAGAGGATTCTTGAATCTTGAATCTTGAGTGAGAGAGTGGGGGAGAGAGAGAAAGTGGGGGGAGAGAGAGGGGGAAAAGAGGGAGAGAGAGGGGGAAAAGAAAGCAAGAGAGAGAGAGAGAGGGGGGAGAGGGGGAGATTGGTGATAACAGGAAGAGAAGAGGCAGGTAGCCTGCTCACCTGTGTGTGAGTGTGTGTCTGTATATGCCTGTATTGTGTAATTGTGTTTAACTGAAACTTGAATCTCATCAGAGTTTCCCCTAGCAGGGCAAGGAGGGGCCCGTGTGTGACGGTACCACTCCAGAACCCCTCACCTCTTCATCTCCTTACTGAGCAGTGGTGGACAGTAACGAAGTAAATGTAATTCGTTTACTGTACTTAAGTAACATTTCCATGTATCTGTACTTTACTCAAGTACTTTATTTGGTAAGACTTTTATACTTTTACTTCACTACATTTCAAAGCGAAGTTTTTACTTTTCACTTCGTTACATTTACAGGAAACATCTCGTTCCTCCTTTCTATTTTTAAATCAACGCTTAAATAAAAGACTATAACCAATCAGCGCTCAGTAAGAGTTTAAGATTTGTACGCTAATTGGCTGAGGATCTGACGTTGGCTGCAACAGATGGCTTTCCCCAACACCCCCTGGCTCTTTATTTAGCCC